>NC_134488.1:53462447-53762447 GCF_040206685.1 Ascaphus truei | reverse complement strand
GGGGATTCTTGCATAGTAGCTTCGTTCACATGAGCCAGGGTTTCCACGGGCTTCACAGGGAATATCCGACCCAGTGCTTGCCCGACGTCAAACCGTATGTGGTGGGGCGAGATATTCTGTATCGCCACTTTGAAGCGGTTAGGAAGGCCCGTCTACCATTCCTTATACAATTAGTTAATGGAGAATACTGTAGTTACAGAGATGAAAAATAATGAAGCACAACTTTGCTACCTATAGACAGAAAGAAAGTATAATGAGGTACTGTATCTACAAAAACATGGTTATGGAAAGGCAAAAAACAAGGTTTCACTCTCATTATTATTAGGGAGTACAGGATGGTATGACAGGAGGTAATAGATATACTGATAAAAAGCACACCTGGCGAAGTTACTGTGGTAATTGGGGCAGACCCAATATTTGGATAAGTCCGGATTTCCTTGGATACGGTATATATGAAAAACAGACAGAGCTCAGTGCACATCCAATGAAACTTATACATGGTACAGTGCCTAAATATATATGTGTAGATATCTTTTGAATAAAATGGTCTTTAAGTTTAACATTTTGGCCAAAGTGTTGTAAGCCCCTGAGCCACTACACGGCAGACCACATGTCAAGGGTATCTAACACTAATATAAATTCTTAATAACCTGTGCATTACCAGGAAGAATTATTTATAATAAATCTGTCAAAATTAGTTGCAAAGTTCTAAGTCTGATTGAAGCTCTTATTAACCTATACATTACCAGGAAAAGCACTCTGTATTAGATTTGTCACAATCAAACTGTAAGCAAGCAAGATCCCCTGAGAGTGGGAGATGCAATGGAGTGAGATTTTAACCATTTAAAAGTGGGCGGGGGTGAGCTTCAAACTAGGTAGGAGAAGCCACTCTCCAATCAGCTAAGACCAGCTGAACAAGAATTGTAAAACATACAGAACACCTACAAGCTCATATTGAACCCCCAATATAACCACAACATATATATAAGTGTAGGGATGTGTTAGTTTGCTTCTCTTCGCTGCAGCGTGTCTCCAGAGGAAGTGTTGGAAGGTTCCGCGGCGGCCCGATAGCATAGGCCGCCGCCATGTTATTGCGTAATAGTTAGGAGCACTGTCAGAGCAGCGAGAGGTCGCGCATGCGCCGTGCAAGCACACGAACGGTGGGCCAAAAAGGAAGAGGCTCAGCAAGTAACTACAACTCCCAAGAGCCTTAGGAAAGTCACCTGACACCAGGGAGCGAATAGGAGAGCCGGATTCACGGGAGGCAGGAAAGGGAAGCGTGAGGGAGAGACCACGTTAGCCAGAGGGCACCGGAGGAGCAAGGGAAGAGGTAGTGTGGGTGCAGGGGGTCCGTGACCCACCGGCATAGGTTAGATCTTCCCCGTAGGCCCCAGGATAGTCCCGGAGTCACAGTAGATTGTGGTGCTGCAGGGACGCCCTCTAGTGATAGCTACATCAGTCCTTACTGTATAGCAGATAGGGACAAAGTGTGCGGAGCTGAGGTTGGTGCTAGTCGTCTGGGACCAGGCTGCTATGCATCGTGAAATCGGAGAGACTGCGCTGGATCGGCGGATCCTTTTTGAAGTTGTTACCGGTCGCCACAGTGACTGGAAGGTATTTACTAAAGTGCACCAACACCGGTCTACAGGCGCTGATCCCGCCTTAGGGAACACTGTTTGGGGACACTAAGTGGAGTGGCCAAAGGACTGAGCCTATATACATAGTTACAGTTACATGGACACGGTGTGGGGGCACGCGGTGACGGGACAGTGACATTTCTCCTTATGAGAGTGGCCGAGCCACTAGTGTTAGAGTATAAGCGGTTGATTGATGTGTTATATGTGTTCTTGCCATGACTATGCGATAGGGGTTACCCGTACGTTACAGTAAACAGTTCCAATCATATGTGTGTTGCTATTGTTCTTACCCAGGGGAATCTTACGCAATGGGGATCATGGGTAAGTGGAGGCGCTGCCAATAAGATAACTCTTACCCCAGGCTCCCAGTTAGCGGAGGCCCAGATCTCCTTGAGCCAACAGGTGTGTGCAGTACCCGTAGTCACTCTAGAGTGTAGGAAAGAGGGCTACATAAGCATATAAGTGTCACAGAGGAGTGCTACTGAGCATGGCAATATATATTTAAAAATAAATTCTTAATAACCTGTGCATTACCAGGAAGAATGATTTATAATAAATCTGTCAAAATTAGTTGCAAAGTTCTAAATGGTTAAAAGCTCACTCCATTGCATCTCCCACTCTCAGGGGATCTTGCTTGCTTACAGTTTGATTGTGACAAATCTAATACAGAGTGCTTTTCCTGGTAATGTACAGGTTAATAAGAGCTTCAATCAGACTTAGAACTTTGCAACTAATTTTGACAGATTTATTATAAATCATTATTCCTGGTAATGCACAGGTTATTAAGAATTTATATTAGTGTTAGGTACCCTTGAGATGTGGTCTGCCGTGTAGTGGCTCAGGGGCTTACAACACTTTGGCCAAAATGTTAAACTAAAAGACCATTTTATTAAAACTATATCTATACATATATATTTAGGTACTGTACAGTGTATAAGTTTCATTGGATGTGCACTGAGCTCTGTCTGTGTTTCATGTTCTGTCTCTGGTTTTAAATATATATTGCAATGCTCAGTAGCACTCCTCTGTGACACTTATATGCTTATATATATGTTGGGGTTATATTGGGGGTTCAATATGAGCTTGTAGGTGTTCTGTATGTTTTACAATTCTTGTTCAGCTTTTCTTAGCTGATTGGAGATTGGCTTCTCCTACCTAGTTTGAAGCTCAACCCCGCCCACTTTAAATGGTTAAAAGCTCACTCCATTGCATCTCCCACTCTCAGGGGATCTCGCTTGCTTACAGTTTGATTGTGACAAATCTAATACAGAGTGCTTTTCCTGGTAATGTACAGGTTAATAAGAGCTTCAATCAGACTTAGAACTTTGCAACTAATTTTGACAGATTTATTATAAATCATTCTTCCTGGTAATGCACAGGTTATTAAGAATTTATATTAGTGTTAGGTACCCTTGAGATGTGGTCTGCCGTGTAGTGGCTCAGGGGCTTACAACACTTTGGCCAAAATGTTAAACTAAAAGACCATTTTATTCAAAAGATATCTACACATATATATTTAGGCACTGTACCGTGTATAAGTTTCATTGGATGTGCACTGAGCTCTGTCTGTGTTTCATGTTCTGTCTCTGGTTTTAAATATATATTGCCATGCTCAGTAGCACTCCTCTGTGACACTTATATGCTTATATATATGTTGTGGTTATATTGGGGGTTCAATATGAGCTTGTAGGTGTTCTGTATGTTATACAGTATATATGTTTTATCTGTGTGTATTGAGAGCAGAGCTGAGCTGACAACCATGCTTAAAGGGATACAAACAAAGAATGCGGCTCTTCGCTCATAACTGAAAATGCCTGTGAAGACCATTATAAGCAGATGTCTTTCCATTTGTCTCTTAATAAATTGGAACAAGAACCAATCCATGGAATTATTGACTGAGGTAGAAGTACCTATATTTACGTCTGAGGATCTACCCCTATCATGTTGTTTTGTATATGCATTAGTGTGTTAGAAAATCTCAAAAAAACAATAAAAAACAATAAAAAACAGACCTCCCAAATATATAACATAAGGAATAACCTAATAAGAATTATAATTGACCAGTACTTCAGTAATCTGAAAAGTTCATCATATGCAAATGTATTCATTGTACAGTTTTTGAAAGAAGAGTAGTCATTTAATTGTTGAGGCTTTCAAAACTCATTGATCAGAGAAGTAATTAAATAATCCTGCCACCAATATACGGTAATTCTTTATCCGATTTTACCTCTGCCTTTCATTATACTGTATAACATCTCATTTTTACATTCAAAATATTGCCAATGCCATAATATTCATGCAATCTAATAGTATGACTTTTTAAAATAAACTTACATATTGATTTTATACTTGACCTGATCTTAAAATTGTCTATAATTGTCTAAGTTACAGTAGCACATTGGAGTAAATGTATTCGTGGAATATTGGTCTTCCAACAAGGTTTTAAATGTTGATCTGTATTTTGCAATAAGGAAGGGCAGGTTTTAAATCAGAGTGAAATTTGAGCCAAAACCCAAAAAAGGTTTCTTTTTATTATTTTTTTTAAAACTAGGTGAACTTTGGAGTTAGCAAAAAGAAACACGTACACTTTTGCAAAACAGTTCTAAGTTTGAAAAGTTTGCAAGAATTTAAGAGACATTCCTGCTTTTTTAAAGTATTTTTCTTATAACAAAAAAAATTCAAAATCAGTTAAGTTCCAGCAAAACCAAAATATGATTTTCTTTTTAGAACCAAAACACCAGTCAAAGTGCTACCTTTATTTCTTCAAAAATAATTCTAATTAATATCAAAATATTGTAGATGATGGTGAACTGTGGAGTTCACAAAAGAACAGATGGCCCAATACCAATCAATAAATGTAAAAGAAAGGCCAAAGGGGCACCATTTAACATCTCTAGCCTAATTAGGTGTGACTTCTTGGCAGTCTGTTTGAAAAATAAAAGAAAAAAAACACAATGAGCCAGCATCTTAATTTACCAACAGACTCTTTTAAAGCTTAATTAGCAATAAATAAACAAAAATTCCCTCCTGGCTATACCAGTGGAAAATCTATAACACTCACCCTTCAAGGACCTCTGTCAATAACCAACCTGTCAACTTTATTTATTAGTGCTGGTCTTTAATAAAAACAAACAAACGCAAATATTATCATCAATACTATTTAACTAATGTACTTTACATGTAGACAGTCTTATGAATGATCTCTATGCACTTTGAAGGAGAGATGATGGAGCAGGGAATATGTATTACAACTTAAGACACAGTTTCACTAGTAGTTATTTCAAGGATAGCAGTTTTATTAGGTACTTTTAAGTTGTTTTTTTTTGTTAGTACACTTGGCTGCAATAGGTTTCCTGTACATTTAATTGAGTAAAACATTGACAACCAATGCTGTGTATTGTTCTTCATTTACAAGAAGAACTCTGAATGGGGATGATAGTCAGTGATAACTGCCCTGCGCCATTTCCTGCCTAAGCACCAATTACATAGAGGTGCAGAAAAAGAGCAACTCAATAGGGATATGGACTTCGTGACATATATATATATATATATGTATATGTATATGTATATGTATATGTATATGTATATGTATATGTATATGTATATATATATATATATATATATATATATATATATATATATAAAATCACCACACTTATTAAGCTAATGGTGGATAAAAAAAGTGACAAAAACCCTCCACAGTAAAGTATATAGCCACTGTAAATATTACTGTATATTCATTTGCATGTCTTAGACAGGTCTGCAACCCTGTCTTTCACCATTATCGCCCAGCACACAGCACTTCCACTGCAGCAAGGGATTCTGGGAAATGACATGCAAATGAGCACACAGTGCCACCTGTCTGTGCTTGGGTTTACTGGCTTTGCATCTCCCAAGCCCTTGCTTAAAAGCTGTGTCTAAAGCAGCATGCATTGGCTAAGGGTTGTTCATGTAATGTGAGCTTGAGATAAAAGGTGGCACTGTGTGCTCATTTGCATGTCATTTACCAGAATCCCTTGCTGCAGTGGAAGTGCTGTGTGCTGGGCAATAATGGTGAAAGACAGGGTTGCAGACCTGTCTAAGACATGCAAATGAATATATACAGTAATATTTGTATATATATATATATATATATATATATATATATGTAAATATAACTGTATGCTCATCTGCATGTCTAAGGCAGGTCTGCAACCCCGCCCTTCACCATTATCACCCAGCACACAGCACTTCCACTGCAGCAAGGGATTCTGGGAAATGACATGCAAATGTATATATATATATATATATTGAAATATATATTGAAATCAATAAAAAAAAAATAGAACAACGTGGAGAAGAGAGGCTTGCCACCGCAGTACCTGGAAGATCATTGGGAGGCTTTCATCCAGCAGTGGATCGGCAAGGGCTGAATTTAATTAGATTGTAAGCTCTTTGGAGCAGGGACTCCTCTTCCACAATGTTACATTTATGTCTGATGCACTTATTCCCATGATGTGTTATTTGTAATTATTTGTTATTGATATGATTGTCAAGTGTATTACTACTGTGAAACGCTACACTGGCGACACACTTTATTCGAGCTCGGCTAGTCCCACGAATTCGGGTATACCCGGGTGTTTTGAGGTTTGTGACTGTTTTCTGCCCGAGTGCATTGAGTTATTTTCCGGCAGGGATTGAAGCATTTTATTCCCGCTGGCTGCAATACTGCACAGTACATATATATATACTGCATTACAATTCATGAATTTATGCCATCTGGTAGACACGTGAAGCATTGCAGCCTATTAAATCCTAATCATTATCATTTAACAGATCAGCCGCCCATCAGCCAGGCATGAACCCAGGCTGGGAAGGCAAATGCAACGGGGCTTGTCAGAGGTGAGGAGCGGCGCATTCCAGGTATCTGCCAGGTACATACCGGGTATTTGCTCGAATAAAGTGTGTCGGTGCAGTATGTACATTAATGGCGCTATATAAATAAAGATATATATATATATATATATATATATATATATATATATATCAAGAGGAAAAAGAATTCAGCACTAAAAGATGTACAATGATAAATGATAAACAATACAATTGTTTATTAACACAACAAAAATCGCAGGACTCCAAAAAAGGATATGAAGTGAAGGATAAATAGTCCAGATGGATCTCGGGGTCTGAGCTGCTTCTGAGGAATATACCAATTCCAAATTAATCTAAAAAAATAAAAATAGAAGTGCATGCCCCATAGTTTATTACAGTATTTAATACATTTCGCTAGGTTGGAGTAACCTTAAAAATGCACACTCACAAACAACCGTATAAAAATCGCAGTGGAGTAAACCTGATCTCAGGAAGGGGTCTTTAGTCAGCTGTGCCCAGAAGCAGCAGAGCAGATGGTATCACCTCACTGTTGTACCCTCTGGTCTGGGTAGCCTCCGTCAAATCCAGTTCAGATGTTGAAAAACCCTTCTCTGGCGAGCAACAAGCTCCAGCAGCAATGGAGGGAAAATCCCCACCAGACGTGTCAGTAGCAGGTTTTAAAGCCAGCAGAATGTTTATGGCACAGGGCTCTGGCGGCGCAGTGGGAAATCCACACCCGGCGTTTGGCAGTTCACAAAGCCGGTAGAATAGCTGAGAGAGGAAATCCCAAAGTTCATCAGAGATCGGGGTGGGGTCAGGCGCAGCGCGTCAGAATGACGTAGCTGCTAGGAACTACCAATGAAAAACGGCCTTACGTGTTTCATCGCACACAGCGACTTCCTCAGGAGGATAGCTTTGCTGTTGGAGCTTGTTGCTCACCAGGGAAAGTTTTTTCACCATCTGAACTGGATCTGACGGAGGCTACTCAGTCCAGAGGATACAACAGTGAGGTGATACATCTGCTCTGCTGCAGCTTATGGACACCGCTGACTAAAGACCCCTACCGGAGATCAGATTTACTCCTGCTGAGATTTTTAAATGATTGTTTGTGAGAGTGCATTTTTAAGGTTACTCCAACCTAGCTATATGTATTAAATACAGTAATACACTATGGGGCATGCACATCTGTTTTATTAAAAAAAAATATATATATATATATATATATATATGTGTGTGTGTGTGTGTGTGTGTGTGTGTGTGTGTCTCAACCGGCTGATTTTTCATACAGCCGATACACTTACACTGATGTGGGAGACCAAACTGAGGTATCTGTGAGATGCTGTGGGGCCACATCCGCTCGTGGCAAGAGCTGTAGGTGGCCATAATCCAGTACTCAGGTGAACCCATCCTATCCTGGATCCATACCACCCCTGTTGATGACTCACAGATTAGAGATTTCTCTCCAATGTATTTGTTATTTTAATATCCTGTAAGAGCAATTCTTTGGCACTGCTTTTCATTAATAAATCCCCCTTTTTTTAAGGTATTTGAGTGGGTGGCTACATCCCATTTAGAAGATGCAAAGTGCACCAAAGTATTTGTTTGATTGGAACTGAATCTGTCTCTCTGAACCACCTAATGGAACTGGTTGGACTTCTCCTTTTTGGATTTTATGTAACACTTTATTCACTTGTATTTAATTTTACAGTTGTTCATTGTGACGATAGCTTATGACAGGTTGAAATTTACACCAAATAACTGAGTTTGAACTGAACGAGGCTTAGATATAATAAAGTATATTTATTCCTTTGGATAGGTGAACACACGATATAATACAGTAACAGACAAGAAGTACACTTACTTTGGGGATGGGGGATGAGAAGTATGTTGCATAGCAATTCTCTCGCAATCAGGTACAATCAAGATGATATCAGAAGACAAAGGATATAGGGTGGACAACAGTTTATAAACCTTTTGTAACCCTATCCTTAACATTAAGTACAGGTGATTGGATCACAATTACTGTAGCCATTCATTAACGTGGGAACACATTTTGATACATGCCCCCCAGCTAGTTGGCACATGCGCAGTTGGCCTCTAGGGTCTCATTTCTGTAATCCCACATTTGCATCAGGGATGCCAGCCAGTCTACTAAAGGGATTTTCTGGCAGGATACTCTTTGTTGTAAGGTGTGAAATGGGACACTTACAGCCTGCTCTGGTTTGAATAATCTCCGCCCTTCTGTAAACAGTGGAGGTGATAAACTCCTTTGAACAGCACTTACATTCTAGACATTGGGACGCTTCCCTGACCATCTGCTGCCTTATGGCCAAAGGAATTTCCTCTGGTTTCTGTCCATACCTTGGGACACAGTATTAAAGATAAAACACAAACATATTAAAATATCCGGTTCCGTTGGGTCCAGCGGGTC
Organism: Ascaphus truei; assembly: GCF_040206685.1. NCBI lineage: Eukaryota > Metazoa > Chordata > Amphibia > Anura > Ascaphidae > Ascaphus > Ascaphus truei. Next base: position 53,753,525 of record NC_134488.1, on the reverse strand, counting down.
CAAACTTCCCAGTTCTCAATGCCGGAACTGGGACACCCTATGGTCCAATTTGAGACTTGCTATGACCCTCGGTACCGGAGTTACACAAATACACCTTAAACTGTTTCCTATTTTAATACAATAAACTCCGCTGTAAATTAAATCACGTTTCTTCACTAAATCCCCATTGAAAACAACGGGCTTCGCCGCCATAGACTTTCAATGGCAAACTGCCGCCGTTGGCGGCTATGGGAATCCGCCGCCATAGACTTTCAACGGGGCTACGCCGTCGTTGAAGTCAATGGGGGTTTTCCGCCATAGCCGGTCAATGGAGATTGGCCGCCATTGGAGTCTATGAGAAAAGTCCCGAACTTTCAAGGGGGTCCATACTCTGTCGGGTTGGACCAAGAGTGTCAAGGATGGTTCTGCAGCGATGCCGGAGCAGTGACTACAGGTACCCCAAACCCTGGCCCTCTGGACCCTCCGGAACCGGAGCTATGGATTCCTAAATTTCAGATTTTTACACTTAGCCGTTTTCTTGAGCTGTTTCTGCCGCCGCCATTGGAACCTATGGCGCGACCCGCTCTTCTCGGTTCGACCCTTATCGGGGTCTATGATTCGGGGACCCGGTTGTGGTCGAGTGGGGGGAGGCCTAGGAACTAGGGGCAAAAAGAATTTTATTTCTAGATGCTCTAGAACTGTTTATTCCCACGCCACTTGTCGTTGAACTTGACTGCTAAGTGATCAAAGCTCTCTTATTGAAAAAGTATCCGCTTTGCGGTTTTGTGGTTTGGACGGCAGCCAACTCGTTCCTGGAAAGCTCCTTCGAGGAATCTCCATTGAAGTCAATGGGCCCATTGACTTACAATGGGAAACCGCCGCTCCTCCTCTCGGACGCCATCTGCTGGTCTTCACAGGAAACAGGACCAAAACAGCAAGATTCGCCATTGAAACGCATGGAGCTCCAATGGCGGCCTAGGGGACCCTGCAAAATGGTGCCTGAAAAGGCGGGAAATTACACAAAGGGCTATAATCACTAAAGAACTATTAACCCTTGTACTCCCGGATGGATCCTAGTGTGTGTGTGATGCAGACACTGATTAAACCAGATATTACAATAAAGCATGGGAACAGGGGAATACACATTTTCATGTCATAACAAGGGTTAAATCACATTTCTGGACCCTCAGCCCAGTTAACCCCTTGTCTCCCTGGTGAGGTCAGGGGATGGCCAAATGGGGTGCAACCCCTTTAATACCGGGCAAACCCCTTTCTCTCTCTACATTCATATTACTGTTTATCAGTTTCAATCTACCAGTTTTGCACATTCACTTATTTTTAGCAGAGTATATATTCATATATATTTTAGTTATATATCACTATATTTATGCAAATGTAGTCACTTATATTTAATTCTAAATATCTAGAGCTACTTTTTGTGTTTTCTGTATATATATATATATATATATATATATATATATATATATATATATATATATATATATATATATATATAAATAAATGTATAAATATGGTTATGTGCATATGTAAATGTGTGTGTGCCCACGGTTATTCTAACACAAACCAGTGGCAATCGCCAAAAAGACCAAGGTACACCCAGGTACATGCTGGATACATGCCTTAAACTTGCCTTAAACTAGACCCAGCATTTCTGCATTGATTAATGGCCCATCAGATTAACAGCGGGGGGCCCTGGCAGTCCCATTCAAACTGAATGGGACTGCCAGGGACCCCTGCTGTGTTAATCCTATGGGTCATTAGTCAATGCAGAAATGGCTTAAACTTGCCGTAAACTAGCCAGGTTACACCCAGCACATACCCAGAATGTAACCGAGCTAGTTTAAGGAAAGAAATGAAAAGTTCAGTCCGCGCTCTGGCTCTTTAAACTTGGAGTGTTGATCCCTCTCAGTTCTCTTGCTGCTTCTGTGTTTATGAGGTGTCTCCCCCACCTCCAAATGTGGTCTCCACCGGAACCCCGATGGTGATACCAATATCAGCAAAACAAGAAAAAACACAAAAGCGCACCAAGATGAGAGATAGATATTGTATTAGCAACAAATAATAAAATTAGTAACTTACATATAAAATTTCTTTAATAATCCCCGATTCTGGTGTCTATCACAGGAGTAGGGCATCACATAGGAAGTATGAAGGGTAATCTCAGTTCTGAGAGATCAGACCCGCGCGCTGGGGCTGTCTCTGTTCACTCTCCTGTCCTCCACGTGTGGTAGCGTGGTGCAGAGTGTAGCACACATGTGCAGGAACCGGGGCCTTCAATAGGTGTCCTTAGGATGCCTGTCCGTTTTTGATAGCATAGAAACGATTGGAAATAAGCAGGAACGGTACACTTGAGTGTGTACTGGTGGTGGGTAGTAAAACCGCCAGCCACAACAGTCGCGACGCGTTTCGTTTAACAAAGTAAACTTCTTCAGGCGATCAGGTGCGCTTTTGTGTTTTTTCTTGTTTTAGTTTAAGGAAAGCTTTAGAATACTCGTGGTCTCATAGGTGTGTATATATAAATAGCCAGTTTTCAATAGCACTAAAGCATTATGCTTCATTCATTTAACCCTTTAAGCACTTTCACAATTTCCCCTAAATTTAGTCCACAGGATTAATATGCATTCAGTGTAAATACCTGCTGAAATTGAGTTTATTTTGACGGGGTTAGCAAGCTTGAATAATTTTCTGATCAAAAGATGCAACTAAATTACTCCTCTGTTATTAGACTTTGGATCAAAATGTTGAATTTTGCTAATAAATTGTAAGCCAGTTTGGGAGGAGCGCAGGATGTGTGTATTTCTTTATATATATATATATATATATATATATATATATATATATATATATATATATATATATATATATATATGTATGTATATATACATATATATATATATATATATATATATATATATATATATATATATATATATATATATGTGTGTGTGTGTGTGTGTGTGTTTGTTGGATGTTTTAGACGATGTATATTTTTTTAAGCTTTAATCATCATCTGATATATATTCCTGTTTAGTTTAGTTGATATACCGTGATCTACTCTAGTGAGTACTAGCATTATTATAGCCTGCTTATGGACATTTTATGCCCAATTGGCCCTGAATAATACATAGCACAATTTGTTAGACTTTAACAATAATATGTTTTGAATAAGCCGCTAAGTGTTAAATGATTTGCTTAACGTCATACTGTGTATAAATATTTGTGTCTTCAATATACTCATTTTTATAACTCAATGTTTTGATACAGCTCTGCATTTGCAGGCTAAACACCCCACATTCTAATTAACAATGATTTCATTACAAACTCATTACAATTTACAAGTGAGTAATCAGTGCTTTTTGTCTGTGCACCCAGCCCATACAGGCTTATTTTCTGTAATCATTGGGTAGTTTGTTATTAAGCATGCCTCTAATTACTGTCCATTATGTTTAGTTAAACATTGGGACTACTGCATTTGTGATATGTATTCTATTTTTCATTGTATGTATCTATGGAACATGCCACCAACCCCTACAATCTATCACATGTACGTATATGCTTCTTAAATAAAGACAATGAAGTGATGACATATATAGGATCACTTCAACGTGTACATGACTCACTCTACTTCTCAAATGATGATTTTAAGATCAATTAGCCTTTTTATCTGTGACATTTATAGCCCTGTGGGGCTCTATAGGAGCTGGGTTACCATGAGAACATTCCTTTCAGTTCCTGCAAAAATAATACCACTCTCAAATTAGAAAAAATATGAAATAAAGGATTTTTTCTTAAATCCTGTGTTCACAAAAGCTAACACAAATAATCTGTCTCCAGTAAATAAGGAAACCAAACATTTCAGTTCAATGCAGTCAAAAAGTACCAACCTCAATGACAAATTTACACCAACTCCTTTCATGTTGTTGATAAATATGTATGGAGCATGTTTAGCATATTCAGAGGTCCTCCCATGACAAAACAATTAAGAGCATATATTTAAAGTAAATATGAGACAATTTTGGTTAACGAGCCAAGAGATCCACAGACAAGATGCCCTCTGGACATGACCAAAAGAGCCATCACATTCACTTTACAGTATAAAAGACGCTAACCAACCCTTGTGATGTCCAGTGAACATCATAAGGCCACTGTAAAGGTTAGTTTGACAGTTTATAGTATGTGTGTGTGTGTGGGGGGGGGGGGGTCACTGCTAGGTGTAAGCTGGTCTAAAAGTAGTACAATATTCTCAAGTTTCTTCATTCACAATTAGAATGTACTATATACCCCAACATACAGTAAGATCTAACAAAGTAAAAATGATTTTACTTTAAAGCAGTGATCTGTACTGATTGTCATTTTTTGCATTTTATATTTTACTTTATTTGTAATTTAAGTGATCTCTTCTTACAATTACCAACTTTTTTTTAATTTATATTTTAAATCAGATGCTCCATCCAGGAGATATGTTATTTAAATATTCTGAAAATTATACTTTATAACACACACACACACAATTTTTTATTTTTTTTAAGACCAAGAACAGGTGGCAAAATCAGAATTGTATACTAATAGATAATGGGGAAAGATAGAGTTGCAGATCTGAGACATGCAAATGTATCCACAAGTGGAGTTTTTATTTCCAAAAATATAAATTTTTAGCCAAAATAAAAAAGGTATCACTGAATACTGAGGACTCGTTTATTTTGTACTAATGCAATTGGACTAACACAGCTATTTATATGTAGTTCTAAGAAACAGCACATGGAAATACAAAACTAAGAGCAAATCATTACCATGCTGTTGACCTGGAGTTTGTTGGCAGGTACAGTATGACATTCTCTCTTTGTCAATTGTATATAATGTGGAAGCCCATGAAACCGAAAATATATTTGCATGTAAAAAGTACAGAATAGGAATACACTAAGAGAGTGTTTAATATTTTTATTGAAAATGCTGTTTGAAGTGATGCAGCAGAGTCCACATTTTCATGATAGCTTGCTCCAGCCTGTAGTTTAGGTCCATCGCCTTAGCATCCTGGGACTTGTAGTTTTGCTTATGGTATCTAAATATGAAGACAGTATTGCCAATCTACCTTCATGTCATAATGATAAAAGGTTGAGTCTTGGAGGTGCTGGTCTATTGTGAACCAGAATGCAATGGGGTTAGAGTTAGAATAAAAGGATTGACTTAAAATATGATGACATGGAATTGTTTTATTTTTTTTTACAAAAATCTCCCAATTGTAAAAGTTGGGGCAACTTTTAGACAAAAATCATCAGATGTTATCTGGAAAAATAAGAGTAAAAGCTAAAATAAGTAAACAAATGAGTACAGGCTTGTCTGGTAAAGATGGTGACCAAGATAACTGGGGTCATTCCAAGATAGTTTATGTAAGACTATAAATGCTAAATAGATAGCATGGGGTACAATAGACCTAATCAGCAGATATCTGATTTCTGGAGTAGAAGAATCAGCACCTTTGAAAATATTATCCATTACATAAAATGCAAAGATTTTGACATGCCTGACAGGAATATTATTAGCATTCATTTACGGTACTTGCTCTCTATAGATTCACCTTTTCTGCAGATGACTTAAGTCTAATCAACATTTTTGGCACTTGAGTGGAGCCCATTTCTCTGTATTGTCAGGGTCTAATATTGTTACTTGTCTATCACCTCCATTGAGAATGCAACAGCTTGGAAGGCAGGAGAGCCCTTTACTATTCACTGATTGCAACTGCTGGAAGCCAAACTCATTTTAATGACAATGGTTTAATCAGACAGTGAAAATCAATTATCAGTAAACAACTGAGAAGGTTAATATATTGTACAGAAGTAGCAATTTTATTTCAATCAGAAAAGATGAGTTGGAATACCCTTTCACTGCTGCAGGAGCTCAAAATGCAATGCAGAAACAGTGTTGCAGATTTTTCCCAGCAGTAACAAAGTAATACCCTAAGCTTCCAATCAGACCAGCAGATCATTACGTTCATTCTCTCTGCATCCTGAAAAGACTTCTCTAGTGTAACAGTAAAGCAGATTTAGGGTGAAATTGATGCATTAGAAATATCAAATAATTTTTTTTTTTTTTTTAATAAATATGGTGTTTATTTTTACACTAGTTTTGTAGCCAGGAAAATTGCCAAATAATACACAACAAGGCTGATATTTTAGGAATTTCATAATATAGGCAATGCTAAGTCACACCAAAAATATTTGACATTAATATCACACTAAGAAAGAAAACCATTGAGTATTAATACTAAAAAGTTAAATATGTTAAATACAAAAAAGGGAGAAAAAGGTAATTTGTAAAGAAAATCCATTTTAATGACTTCTCTTCACTGGTAGCAGATCTAAGCCCACAAGTTCATGACGAGAACTGATTCTCAATACTGGATGTTGATATTTATAACGCATAGCTTCCTGCTCCCCTGTACTGGAAATCTGCAGCAACATACTGTACCTATGTCAGCACAACATAAACTCTCTCTTGATGTGTTTTAACCTTTTGCCAAGCTTTCATCTGTTTAATATTTCCCAGGCGTCAGCAATTACCATGTCAACCACCTCTGTTGTCTTAATGACTGTGAATGGCAATGTGTCCATTTTAATTTCCCATTGAGGAACTGAACTCCAGAATTCAACAACAGAATTTAAAAAAGGCAGGGATTTCTGGAAACAGCAACAAAAGGATTTTGCAATAGTAAAAATAAATCAAACTTTTTTTTATGGTGAGTAGAGTGTATTACTGCTTCAACCAACGCTGCTGCAAATTTAATATTGGGATACATCAATGTGTCAATGTTTTTTCCATTTTATGAGCATTAAAAAAAACAACTCAACTAGAACGAAGGTGCTATGAGCCCTTTGGAAAACAATCTGTTTGAAGTCTAATAGAAGATATTTCTTACATTTGACTTTTGAAACAATAATGGTGCTCATTAGAGAATTCCTGGATACATTTACAAGGACAGCTTGCTGGTGAACTTTTTAAGCACATTGAGAAAATAATGACGCTATACGGCTGTACAATATCTTATCAATGGATATTAAAACTTGGAAACATTGTCATGTGAGTTTAATGAAATAATCAAACATCATACAATATTCAGTTGTGTGATAAACATTTCTCTTAAACTTAGTGGTTATATAAATGTTCCAAATGACTCTCTGTTTCAATTCTTTTTAAATGCACCATTAGAGATGTGTGAATGCACTTTGGAAATTTTTCAGCAAATTTCTTTTACATTTTGCAAACAGTCACATTGCTTAAATTGTTTGGCTCTTTTGTCAGAATTTCACTGCTATTTGACAGAATTTTGTGAAAATGCCATTATAGGAATGGCTCTGTGACCTGAATGTAGGTTCATATTACCTGCACATTGACTTTTAATGCTTAATCATTCTTTTTTTTTGCGAAGTTTGCTGATTTTCACTGAATTTGCAATGAGAAAAGGGCAAATTTGCCTGCTTCACAAATTTCTATGCAGCATTGGTATCGAACACATGATCTGCATCAACAAATAAATAAGAAGCTAGCCTCATTTTGCATTCAGGGAATATTACTTTTAAAAGCCTTATGGTTAAATAGTTAATTGAGGACTTTATGGAAATAATCAATGCTTTTTCTCTGTATGCCTGAAATGAAAAAGGTTTCTAAAAGGTCATTTCAGTGACTGAACCCTTCATGACAGTGTTAGCTTTTTAAGCCATTCAACCCTTTCTTCACAGCAATTCACAGAGGACTGAAATAAGTCTATTGTTCCACATCCTAATACGTATACACATAAAGGGCATCTAATCTAGGGTAGTATGGATTTCATATCTACTCATAAAACTGCCAGTGCCTTGTCAAATGTATTGCAAAAAGGCAACATAATTATACTTAGTACTGACTTTCAAACCTAGAAAAGTTATATTTTGTATCCATTATGGAGACATGTATTATATTGCGATCATTTATCAATGGCTGAAGTCACGCAAATGGAAATAGTAATTTGTTACATTTGCTTTGCTTTACGAAATGGACATTTGCTAAATAAGCAGCTGAACTGATATTGCTTCAAGAGCAGGAATCTCACATTGAAGTTTTCTTTCTTTTTTTTTTTTAAAGAACAATAAGTTAGTAATTATTCATTATTTCCTGATAAAGTTTATTCAAGATATGCTGTTTGTGAACTAGGCAAAGTCACCTTTTATATTTATGCATCTTAGGAACCTTAGCAACTCAACCTTGCACTGTGCTGCATACTGTACTTTGTCTTCACTGTAAAACTATAATATTAATAGACACAATTGTCTAACATAAGACTACTAAAACATAAATATTCATTGCTTATTTCATTCATAGTGCACAGTGTAACTGTGCTGTACATATAGGGCCCTATTCTATAAACTCTGATAAACTCATCGAGGATTTTGAGCAGTTCCCGTACGATTTGGCAAGGTTACAATCCAGAGAGCTCCGATGACCTGCCAAACTAGTTCGGGAAGAGCATCTCCCAAAGCAGTAGCGCTCCTGCTCAAACACACCTGATAAGCAGCTCCAACTCGCGTTTTTATAAAATCCCCCTTTTCTAGTACCTCCGATGAGATCATCGAGGCTCTCACCTAGCTACTCGTAAATTTCATCTCATCCCCCCAAAGGGGATTAAGGGGTTAGTGACCATTAGTTTGTTTTTTAATTGTGATGTCGCTGCCCACGGAGGACAAGGACGTGGAGGACAGTGATGGGGATGGCCTTTATTCTGGCAGGGGTATAACTATTATTTACTTTATGTTGGCTGTATAATGTTTTATTTTTAATGAGCAAATAAGGTACTATCCAGATCTGGATAATAGTAATTTTGCTCATTATTGTACTGTATGTGTTGGGAGTCGGGGGGTTGTTGAGGGTAAAGGAAGTGGGTTGTAGGGTTGTTGTATTTTAATGTTTCTTGGGGGTAGAGGGATTGGGTGAAGGGGTAGTTGTCCCAAAGGTTTATGGTTAAGCCTCTTGGGTGGGTAGCGGGAGTGGTTAACCCCTTCATTACCATAGCATTTACCACCACCATGGTAGTGAAGGTGTTAACTCCTCCCGCAACTTCCTGGCAGGCCTAACCACCCAGTCAGGGGCAACTACCCCCTTCATCCACCACCTGTACCCCCAACAAACAGGGTACTCAGGTTTTACCGCTTCATTGCCTTAGCGTCTAGGCGCTAAGGTAATGAAGCTGCTTTTATTTACATTTTAATAACAGTGTACTGTAGCAGGTGGTCTCTGGAGCTGAACTGCATTGATTTCCACCCCAGGGACCCCCTCCTTCCTGAGTTACAGGCCCCGGTATGGGAAGCTGGTATCCCCTTGCAATGTTTAATCTCCCGCGTCATGTGACCGCATGGAGATACCGGCACCCAATACCGGGGACTGTATCTCGGGAAGCAGGGGGTCCCCGGACCTGAAATGAATATGATGTATCTCTGGAGACCCCCTGCTACAGTTCACTGTTATAAAAATGTAAATAAAAACACTGCGATCATCTGTAAGAGATGTGCAGGGAGATGATGCTCTCTCTGTGCAGCTCTCGCTGTTCAGCTTTTACAGACTGCTGCCAGATCACACAGGGGAGAACTTTGAGAGAGGCTGAGATACCATCACTGCTGTCCCGAGCGGTATTGGCATTTTGCTAACTCACGGTTTGAGACTTGTGGAAACGGTTTCTGATTTTTTCTGAATACCGTGATAATACTAATGTGAAACCGTTAGATGGGGTCATGCCACATCGAAGCTACTATAATAGGCCCCATAATGTTACAATAGGCATTTAAAGTCCACAAGATAAACATCTATCTAATTTTGATGCATGAGGCACATATAAGTGACTTGCCAAGGTCACAGGAGCTAATAATGCGCTTCAACCCAGTTTGTTTGCTTTAAACAAAGTGAATCTACCACCTTTGCACCCAAATGTACTTATGTTTAATGCCAGTAAGACATTAATTGATGTGCAATGAGATTTTTAACATGGAAACATAGAATTTTGCAGCAGAGAAGAACCACTTGGCCTACCTACTCTACCCATTTTCCTATCTGCTGTAAAATCTCAGATTTGATCTTTGACTCTCTTTTGTAATTAGGTAACTTTGTAAAATGTATATTCCGAGCATTTTTTAACTCCACGATTGTATTAGCCCCTACCACGTTTCTGATGGTGATGATTATGAGGGGGAGCACTGAGGATGGGGATTATGATGAGGGGGAGAGCTGGGGATGATGATGAGGGGGAGAGCTAATGATTATGGGGAGAGAGCTGATGATTATTGGGAAAGCTGATGATGATGAGGGGGAGCTGATGATGGTGAAGATGATGAGGGGGAGAGCTGAGGAGAGATGAGGAGGAGGGATGATGAGAGAGAGAATCAGTGAGAGGGTGGGGGAAGGGAGAAAAAACTGCAGTCAATATTATCTTATATTACTATTCTGATTTATTAAAAGTGTATGGTGAATTTTACACAGCTTTGGAGAAAAAAGCCCAATAGTATCTGAAAAAAAGCTATTGAATCTAATTGAATTGTGGATGGGTGCAGAGAGGTTCCCACCCTCTACTTTACCCAGTGGCAGATTTCCCATGAGGCCGTCAGGCCCAATCCTAGGGCGGCAAAATTTTGGGATGGAAAAAATGTCCGCTCCATATACATTTGCCGCACTCTCTGACCTAATGGATCACATCATTGACGTGTTTGCTGAGCAAGAAGTGCATAAACGGAACTTCTGACTTAAAAATAAATGGTGAGTACATGAGTAATCTATATTTTATATTTCATCTATATTTATATGTGTGCGGTATATTTAATTTTGAATTTACGGAATACGTTCACTTATAATGGAGCCCTGAAAAAATGTTTGTCTGGGAGCCTGTGTATGTCTAGCTACACCACTGCTCAGACTCCCCTTTTCTTCTCCTTGTGGACTTCAACTGCCATATTGATGACCCTTCTCTCTAACTTCTTCTTTTGGCCTTCATCAATGGACTGCAGCAAGCACCCACAAGAACATCCACTACCTGGACCTGGTTTTTGCAAAAAAACTTTACGCTCTCTTATGTCTCCATTTCCCTCTTTTCTGTAACTTACCATCATCTGATCTTGTTTTCTCTCACTCACTTCTCCTCTTCTCCACCTCCATCTACCACTTGTTTCTGCAGAAACATGTGTTCCTTTAACCTCCCGGCTCTTGAATCCACTTTGCGCTCCTCCCTTTCCTCTCTCAGCCCCGCTACAGACTCTGCCAATCTGGTCAAGAACTACAACTCTGCCCTATCCTCCTCTCTTGATCCAAATGCCTTCTTCTTAAGCTGTACAAGATGTCTGCAACCCATTATGATGTTACAAGTATGATGTCACGTGCCAGATATATAGCCAACCAGGTAAAACACCCAGTAGCTGACTTTCTTAGAGAGATTGTGGATGGTGGATATGAAGTGGTGGAGGAGACGGATACTCCAGGACAGTGAGGAAGGAGGAGAGGGTGGTTGTTATAGGGAGGGTGGGGGTGAGGGAGGCCAAAATCAGGGTTCAGACAAGTTTGGAGGAATATTATCTAATAGGATCAAAAGGAAGAGTGTAGGTGGGGTTTTGGTATGTTTGGGCCATAGCTTCGGGTAACCCGCAAACAAATGTTCGCGAAAACTTTGACTTTTTCACTCTAGCTCCTCAGGGAATTGTTTGATTGACTTCAAATTTGGAATGTAAAGCGCAAATGCTCCTCATATAAAGGTAAATATATAGTGCAGATATGTGCACAATGGTGAGAAAAGAGGAGGGTGGGTAAACAATTTATGCCTACACACGTGGTGGAAATTGAATTTCTATTGCTATTGCACCCATGAGGAAGTTCCCGCAGGGGAATGAAACGCGTAGGGTGATTTTTTGAAGCTGAGAGCATTGAGAGTGCTGTCCCAGCTATCATATTTCGAGGAGACATAAATCGGTGCACAAAATTCCAGTTCTAAACAAGTTTTCTTGATTTTAACTAAATGCCTCATGCTTTGTACTTACGTTCCACTGCGAACAGTGCGAACGAAACAAAAAGCATGTGAATAAAGAGCTTTAATTTTGAAATTTTAGCAGTTTTCTTGCCATTCCCAATTATATTCTTGACTTGTTAGGATGCAATTGGTTAGAATACAGTATTAGGGTTAGTTTGTTTTTATTTAATAGTTTAGTTTTTACATTGGCAAAGCTTAGCATGTTTTAGCTAAACTAATGAAATGTAAAAAATATATTTTTAACACTCCCTACTTTGGACATCCCCCTCGTATATATTGTGACATAGTCCAAAGATATTAGGCAGCTTTCTGCCCCGTTTTAGGTCAGAAAGTGCAGGAATAGTTAAAAATGATCCATTCCACAGCTTCACATTAACTCAGGCTGCTGGGTGGAAAATCCAGACCACAGATTACAATGTGTCTAGTTCTCCCTCACCTGCTCTCCTAATCACTAGCACAGGTATTTAGAGCAGAGAGGTTTGCTTTTCACTCTCTCTCCTTAGAGCCTGGAGGCTGGGGGTATCGCTGCTCCCCTGTATCCAGTTTCGGGGTGGACGGCCCCTCCAAGTATCACAGTACCAGAGGATTTGCCTGGACACTTGGGACCGTGTTCCCACCACGAACAGATATGACAAAACAAATGTTTATTGCTGTTGCTAAAAGACTGTGCTGTATCTAGTGACCCTAAATGAGAGGGCATTGTTTTAAGCTGGGGAACCAGGTTAGTTGGCCCAGCCGCAGTTAGAGGCTGATTCTGATGTGTAGTTAGATCCCTGAAAGGGATAGGATTTTGTTTATATGATTTGGTTTCTTGTTACTTGAAATATCTGAGTGCCTCTAACCTACACATGTTAAAGCTGCAGTCCCTTACTGGGATGAAAATAAAGCAGGCAGAAGCCTGAGTTAAGCAATGTAATACTTTGCATGATCCTGTTTTTTGTATAAATAACCCTAGAAGACTGTGTCAGGAAGAACCCAGACAGACGTCAGCGCTACAAAAGAGGGGCGTTTGTCACAATATATATAACAAAAAACACACAAAAAGTAGCGCTAATTAGTTAAGTTATTAAGTGTGAATAAAATGTATACCGTCTAAAAATTCAAATGACTATATACCAGTGAACTTATACTTATAAAAATTAATTCATATATACATAATTATAAACCGAACAGTGATGATGTGAAAACAGTGTTAAACAGTCCAAAAAGGATGAAGTCCAAATGATTTAACTTGATGATATTCCAGAAGAGTCCAATAGGAAACCCAGTAATCAGATCCTAGGAGTACTGTGCGCTTCAAAAAAAGTGGTGTAGCCTCCCACTAGTGAACCTATAGACAAAAAACAAAAAGAAGCACAAGCTCCATAGCACGTAACTGTATAAAAAATGAGGTGTATTTATTAAAACAAATGATCCCAAGGAAATGCATTTACAGGATATTTTAAAAACACGTGTGGGAGAGAAATCTCTATGGGGAGTCATCAACATGGACGGAGGGGTCAGAGATGGGTATAGTGCACCTGATCATCAGTAAATACCGCTTACAGCTCCTGCCACGAGCTCACAGCATCTCAGCGTCTCACAGTGCCTCACTGTTTTTTCTCCGTGTGAAGTTGAATACCAGCAGTGGGAGGATCAGCTGCCTGGAACTGCAGGAGATTCGGATACACCTGTCTCACGTCCCCGTATGCGATGACGTCACCACGTCTCTACGCGTGAAAATCTCCCTTGACATACTATACACATTATTGTGAATTGCTTTAACAAGCCTTGCCATGTTTTTTTTTTTTACTTTTCTTTTTAATCTGTATGTATTAATATTCATAGTGTCTATGTACCAAGGCTTTTTGTGGCTCAAAATGGAGACATTTTCAACCTTCTCACCCCTCTGTACAGTTACAGTACCACTTACCCTTCCTTATAGATTGTAAGCTCCTTGGGGCAGGGCCCTCCTTACCTACTGTAACAATGTATGTTAATGTTTGTTATTTTATTGTTTTTTGTCCTTCAACCCTATTGTACGGCGCTACGGAATATGTTAGCGTGTTATAAATAATGACTAATAAATATATGTGAATAGTTATGAATAAATAAATATGGGTAAATAAACCATATAACACTGTGTTGTTCTGTTCTATCTCTTTCTCTTTGAGGGATGAGTGGGGATCTTCCTTCAATCTCTCTCCAGTGTTGGAAAAAGAGAAAAAATAAAAAAAAACAATGGTATAACTCAGGGAAGCGCAAATTTTTGCTGCTGCGCCCCCCTGTCTTGCCTGCCACGGTGCTTGTGCCCCCCCCCCCCCCACACACACACACACACACACCTAGAAGCTGTATCAAATGACGCTGCAGGGTCATGTGACGTTACGTCACATGACCCGCGGCATCATTTGACGCGTGTGATGTCACATCACATGACCCGGCGGCATCATTTGACACCGCATTGCTATGGCATCGCGTCACAGAGCGTCTGAATCATGGTAAGTAGAGAGTTGCAGAGGCCTCATGCGATCGCTTGCATTTAATTTAAATGCATTGGGGAAGAGCGCGGGGCCCCTGCAACTTCCTGTGCCCCCCCTCCCTGGAAAATCTCCCACGCCCCACAGTTTGCGCACCCCTGGTATAGATTGTATGTCAAAAAGTGTGAATTCTAATATATCACAGCAATTGCACTCACATTTTCCATACACTACACAAACGTTGTACAGGGGTCTTTGGGGATTCCTTGGGTCATGCGTTCCAGTCCTTGATGATAAAAGTGCCTCTCTCCTGCCTTGTGACTAGGGCGAACGCTGGAGAACGCTGGCACACTGAGCTGGCGTTCTCATCCTGGTGTGTGATGTCACGAGGTCTTGCGTTTCGCGAGATTTCAATCGGCTACGTCTGGGACTCTCTCCTCTCTCCAGTATCCTCAGGTGGGATCCAACAAACTCCAGAACTCGAATTCTGTTTGAGTGAAAACACTTGGATGGTACATTCCATTGCCATGACTACAGGAGAGTTATGAGGTCTGTGTGTTCTATCCTACCTCAGTAACTGTCCCACATATAATTTTTACCTCAGTAACTGTCCCACATATAATTTTTACCTCAGTAACTGTCCCACATATAATTTTTACCTCAGTAACTGTCCCTCATATCTATTTTACTGCACTAACTGCCTTTAACATATTTTTTACCCTAGTAATTGCCCTTAATACATTTTCTGCATCCGCATGGGACAGGCATGGCAATGGAGGCCTTCAACCCACAAAGGTAAAACATTTTGTGTGTGTATATTGTGGAGGGGATTGGGTGGATGTGTATATTGTGGAGTGGGTGGGGGTTGGGTGTATGTGTGTGTTGTGGTAGGGTTGAATTATGTGGGAGGGGGAATTGTGTGTGGGGGGCTAGTGGAAATGTGTGCAGATGGGAGTGGTGGAATCTCTTATGTGCGGGGGTGGTAGAATCGTATGTGTCTGTGGGTGGTGGAATTGTGTGTGTTAGTGGAATTGTGTGTGTATATGTGGGGGTGGAATTTGTGTGTGTGTGGGGGGGGGGTGTAATGGTGTGTGTGCATATGGGGTGGAATTGTGTGTGGTGGAATTGTGTGCTTGTGTGTGTGGGTTGTATTGCGTGTGTGGGGGGTTATTGTAGGTGGGTGAACTATGTGTGTGTTTGGGGGGAGGAGGATTGTGTGTGTGTGTGAGTGTGTGTGTGTGTGTGTGTGTATGATGGGAAATTGTGCATGTGCATGTGTGTGGCCTGTGTGGGATTGAGTGAAAGGAGTAGGGCATTGGGTGATAGAGGGGGGAAGTGTGTGAGTAAGAGAAGGGGGGACGAAGAGAGGAAGAGTGAGATTGGGAAAGAGGGGGAAAGTAATGCATACTGTTGGGGGACTGTGAGAGGGGGGGAGGAAATAGAGGAGGTGAGAGAATGAGGAGGTGAGAATGAGGGGACCTCGCAACACCACTGTGGGGGGACCCCAGTGGAAACTCTAGTCCCGGGCCCCAGGAAAGCTATTGGCAGCCATGTTGGTAACTGCCCCTCACTGTCATGAGTGATGAGAGCGAGAAGACCCTGAGTAAGGAGCAGAGGATGTGCAGTGCAGGCGGATCCATTGGACATTAGGTCCAGAGGTATCTATAGTCTGAACCTGCTGGGTGGAGAGAGATATGCAAGTTGTTTTTTTAAAGATATCTATTGTATCTGCCATCACTCTCTCCATGGGTAATGAATTCCAAATTTTAACTGCCCTTACTGTAAAGAACCCTTTCTTTTGTTTCTGTTCAAATCTCCTTTCCTCCAAACTTAAGGGACGATCCCATGTCATTTGTACTGACCTTGGGATGAATAGTTATTTTTTAAACTCCTTGTATTGTTCCTGAATATATAGTTAGGTCTGGAAATAATTGGACACTGATGCAAGTTTTGTTATTTCGGCTGTGTACCAAAATTAATTCAAGTTACAGTTAAATAATGAATATGGGCTTAAAGTGCAGTCTATCAGTTTTAATTTGAGGGTATTCACATCCAAACTGGAGGAACGGTTTAGGAATTACATCTCTTTAATATGTAGCCCCCTCTTTTTCAAGAAACCAAATGTAATTGGACAATTGACTCAAAAGCTGTTTCATGGACAGGTGTGGGCTATTCCTTCGTTATTTCATCATCAATTAAGCAGGTAAAAGGTCTGGAGTTGATTCCAGGTGTGGCATTCGCATTTGGAAGCTGTTGTTGTAAACCCACAAGATGCAGTCAAAGGAGCTCTCAATGCAAGTGAAACAGGGCATCCTTAGGCTGCAGAAAAAAAAGAAAATCCATCAGAGAGATAGCAGGAACATTAGGAGTGGCCAAATCAACAGTTTTGTACATTCTGAGAAAAAAAGAACGCACTGGTGAGCTCTGCAACACAAAAAGGCCTGGACGTCCACAGAAGACAAACGTGGTGGATGATCGTAGGATCCTTTCCATGGTAAAGAAAAACCCCTTCACAACATTCAGCCAAGTGAAGAACACTCTCCAGGAGGTAGGCATATCATTATCCAAGTCTACCATAAAGAGAAGACTTCACGAGAGCAACTACAGAGGGTTCACCACAAGGTGCAAACCATTCATAAGCCTCAAGAATAGAAAGGCCAGATTAGACTTTGCCAAACAATATCTAAAAAAAAAGCCAGCCCAGTTCTGGATTCTTTGGACAGATGAAACTAAGATCAACCTGTACCAGAATGATGGGAAGAAAAAGGTATGGAGAAGGCTTGGAACGGCTCATGATTCGAAGCATACCACATCATCTGTAAAACACGGTGGAGGCAGTGTGATGGCATGTCCATGCATTCCAGACTTCAAGCAGTCATTGCCTGAAAATGTCGACCAAGTATTAAAAATGAACATTTTATTCATGATTGTGTTAATTTGTCCAATTACATTTGAGCCCCTGAAATAAGGGGACTGTGTATGAAAATGGTTGCAATTCCTAAACGTTTCATACGATATTTTTTGTTCAACCCCTTGAATTAAAGCTGAAAGACTTCTATTGCATCTCGGTTGTTTCATTTCAATTCCATTGTGGTGGCGTACAGAGCCAAAATTATGAAAATTGTGTCAGTGTCCAATTATTTCCAGACCTAACTGTATTTGTATATAGTTATCATATCCCCTCTTAGATGCTTCTTTTTTTTTAAATGTAAAAAAAAAAAAATTTAGCTAGCCTCTCCTCAAAAGTCAGATTTTCCATCTCCTTTATTAATTTGGGGGCACTTCTCTGCACTTTCTCCAGTTCCATAATGTATTTTGTATGGAGTGGTGCCCAAAAGTGTACTCCATATTCAAGGTGTAGTCATACTAATGCTTTATAAAGGGGCATAATTATGTGTGCTTCCCCTTCCATCCATTGCCTGTTTAATGCAAGATCTTGTTTGCCTTTGCAGCAACTGCATGACTGGGCACTATTGCTAAAACTGCTGTCTACCAGTACCCCTAAATCCATCTTTATCAAGGATTCACCTATTTTATCCACATTTAATTTGTAATTTGCCAGTTTATTCTTGTTTCCCAAATGCATAACCTTACATTTATCTGTGTCCAGTTTATCCAAGTCCTTCTGGAGAGAAATTACATCTTACTCTGATTGTACTACAGTACCTTACAAAATGTAGTGTCATCAACAAAGATAGAGACTTTGCTCTCGTTATGCAAACCTCAAGATAATTAATAAACAAGTTAAACAGGTCCCAGTACCGATCCTTGAGGTACTTCACTCGCTACTTTAGCACAACCTGAAAAAGTTCAATTTATTACAACTCTCTGTTGTCTATCCTTGAACCAGTTTTCAATCCAGGTGCAAATATTTTTACTGAGTCCAATTTGCTTTATTTTGTACACTAACCTCTTGTGTGAAACAGTATCAAAAGACTTTGCAAAATTTAAGTAGATCACATCAACTGCATTACCCTGGTCTAAATTCCTACTTACCTCCTCAAAGAAACTAATAAGGTTAGTTTGGCATGACCTTTCCTTCATAAATCCATGCTCACGATTACTAATAATTTTGCTTACTATTACTTATTCCTGAATATTATCTTATACTAAACCTTCAAGTAGCTTCCCCACTATTGATGTCAGGCTTACCATTCTATAATTCCCCAGTTGTGATTTAGCTCAGTTTTTAAATATAGGCACTACGTCTACTTTACACCAATCTTGTGGTACTGAGCCTGTTTAAATAGAGTCCTTGAATATTAAATCTAATGGTTTGGCTATTACTGAACATAGCTCCTTAAGAACTCTTGGATGTATGCCATCGGGCCAGGTGCCTTATTTACTTTAATTTTTTCAAGCCACATATGAACTTCTTCCTCAGGTAACCAATTGTTCGTTAATATAGAGGTTATGGCTTCCTCCTGCGGCATTACTATTGCCATTTATTCTTCCCTGGTAAACACAGAGGCAAAGAATTTGTTTATGTTAGGAATACGATTTCTCAGCGCCATCCACGCAACTCCCACCTACCTGCCTCCACACCCGTGGACCGTCAGCCCCCCCCCCCCGTCGCCGCAGGGCCGCTTCCCTCAGCGATCCCGCCGCTCCCCCTCCTTCTCAGTGAGAGGCGCGGTCCCTCTGTCCCACGCGCACACGTGCGCCCTCCTCCAACGCTGGTCACGTGCAAGTGCAAGTTACAGAGCACGCGCCCAGCATCCGTTCTTTAGCTTCCATCCCTGCAGTAAGGCTCCGCCCCCATACACCGCGCGGACACACTCAGGGTACTACCAGTGCTCACCTGGGTTGTATCAGCTGCACCAATCCTGAGAGGCTCCCTGCAGTCCTCCTGATCCGCCTCCATCCCTGATTGGTCAGCCCAGCCTTATCAGGCAGCTCTGAGCACTCACTCATCGCTCGACATAGTTTCTGCATGGAAGTTGTTTGGTATTCTCTTGGTGATTCTACAGGTTCTGACACGGCTCGTACGACTACCCCCTTTGGCTCCCGACCTCGGCTCTCCTCGGACTACGTATTCTCTGGCATCCCATGATCACAGCTTGTACTTCGACTCTCCTCATCTCTCCGCTCCCTGACCTCGGCAAGGCATCCACTATTCTACTCTTATACCCGGTACCGGCAAATATTGTCTACCTTACCTACATCTGGCCTGGCAACACTTAACACCACACTCCGGACGCGTTCCCTTTGCTGTGGGTGCGTTTATTCCTACTTCCCCCTTCAGCACAGGGGATGGGTCTGGTCTGCGGGCAGCACCGGTGTAACAGTTTAATACAGGCCTGCACAACATATGGCCCGCGATGAGATTAAAAAAAAAAAAAAAAAAAAAATGGCGGCGATTCCCCGCGGTTCCGGCGCGCATGCGCAGGGCCCGCTCCCCCTCCCTGCTCCCTCTCCCCCCCCTTCACTCGCAATGTGGGACGGAGGGGGAAGTCACAGCCAGCTGAGCTCTTCTGCGGCCGCTCCCCCCCCTGATCCCAACGTGGATATGTGCAGGGGGGTGATGTGAGGTGCATTGAGGTGAGGTGCATTGAGGTGAGGTTCAGGGGGGTGAGGTGCATTGAGGTAAGGTGCAGGGGGGGTGAGGTGCAGGGGAGGTGAGGTTCAGGGGAGGTGAGGTGCAGGGGGTGAGGTGCAGGGGTGATTGGAGGTGCAGGGGGGTCATTGGGGGCACAGAGGGGGTGATTGGAGGTGAAGAGGGGGTGATTGGAGGTGCAGGGAGGGGTCATTGGAGGTGCAGGGGGTGCAGGGGGAGTCATTGGAGGTGCAGGGGGGTCATTGGAGGTGCAGGGGGGGTCATTGGAGGTGAAGCGAGGTCATTGGAGGTGCAGGGGGGGTCATTGGAGATGCAGCGGGGGGTCATTGGAGGTGCAGGGGGGTCATTGGAGGTACAGGGGGGTGATTGGAGGTGCAGGGGGGTGATTGGAGGTGCGGGGGGGTGATTGGAGGTGCAAGGGGGGAGAATGATGTGAGGTGCAGGGGGGGAGAGTGATGTGAGGTGCAGGGGGGAAGAGTGATGTGAGGTGCAGGGGGGAGAGTGATGTGAGGTGCAGGGGGGAGAGTGATGTGAGGTGCAGGGGGGGGAGAATGATGTGAGGTGCACGGGGGAGAAGGATGTGAGGTGCAGGGGGGGTGGGATGTGTGTGGTGTGCAGGGGGGTATTGTGTGTTTGATGTGGAGAGGGAGTATTATGTGTGTGGGTGAGGGGGAGAGATGGGGGTGTGAGAGATAGATGGGGAGTATCGCAAAGGTTGATAGTGAGGGGTTCTGGGGGAGATATGAGGATGATGATGAGGGGTGCTGGGGGAGATATATGAGGATGATGATGATGATGATGAGAGGTGCTGGAGGAGAGATGATGATGATGATTTTACCTGTGCGGCCCAAATTTTTTTTCCTTGGAGCAGTTTGGCCCTTCTCGCTTTACGAGTTGTGCAGGCCTGGTTTAATACCTCTGCTTTTTCCTTTTCTTCTACAACTTGCCTGACCTTTTCACACTGAAAGGGTCCTATATTTTCCTTTTTAATTTTTCTGTTAATGCACGTAAAGAACTTTTTAGGTTTAATCTTACTTTCTATTGCAATCCTTTTTTCATAATCCAGTTTTGCTAATTTGATTGCCCTTTTGCAACCTTTGTTACATTCCTTATAATTTTGATATGATGCCTCTGTCCCTTCTGACTTCAAGAATCTAGATGCCTGCCTCTTCTTTTCCATTCCTCCTGTTTATTTAGCCAAAGTGGTTTAGACTTGTTTCTTTTATATTAATTACCCAAGAGTATGCACTGATAGATGTGCTTTTCTAACAACTAATGTGAACACTCAATACATGTAAATATTACAGAAGAAATTAGTCACTTTGCATTTACAAAGTTTTGAGATTAAAATGTTTTTATTTCAGTGAAACTCCCATATAGTAGTATTAAAGTATAATAATATATACAGTATGTCTCAAAGTTCCTACTCCGATTAAATTGTTTAAAAAAAAAAGTAGAAAACACTGTATTACAAAGATTCACTGTGCATTGCATTTACAAAGCTTTGTGGTTACCACGTTTTTATTTCAGTGAAACTACCCTTGTATAAAAGTGTAATAATGTACATATCTCTATGTGCCCTCTATAATTAAAATTTTAAAAAGTCGAACAAATTTATAAAATATGAAGTTAAATATAGCATGCATGTAGCAGAAGTTAGGACAAAGTTGAAAATGTTAATAGTTTTTAGACTTCAATCAACATCTTCTGGCTGTTGGTTTGATGGTTTCATTCTGTAAAATAATTGTGAGATTTATTTACTATAATAAACAATAAATGCTTAAAATACATTGTACAGTATATCCATGCAGGTTTTTGAATTAGGCACATGTGTTATCTATGGAAAGCATTTGTGTGTCTTTTAATTTATACCCATGTGTGGTTTATGGAACACATATGCAGGTAATTTTGGAATGACAGCTCTATGTAAATTTATATTTACCTTGATTGTACATGGGCTGAAAATTGGATGGCAGCAACCCATTGTTGTATGCAGAATTGTTGTATGTAACCCTGCTGTATGCAGTTGTTTGAGTCGATCATGTAGTTGGGATGTTGGTTCACCTCATTTTCAGAGTTGTTTGGTCATACTGGTAATGGAATTGGGGCAGGTACTCAAGTTGAAGCAAAACTTCAAAAGTTGCCATCATCGAACATACCCATCCATGATGCGTACAGTGCCTAGCACCCACCCCTCTTCCCGGGACATGTGCTCTAATAAAGCAATTATTAATGTTTAAGTTGTGTCGAATAGAATTCTTCAAGCCTTTTTGGTTTGGTATTTTTTCGTAAAATGTATATGTCTTATCGCTATACTGATTGATCTCAGTAAGAAGAAGATCAGAGAAAGAAGTAGAATTCCTCTTTCTAGAGCATCCCAAAAGTCCTATGTTTTACATACTGCCAAAAATTCACAAGAGTATGATTAAACCTCCTGGTAGACCAATCATTGCTGCAACATACTCTTTGAACCAGACATTAGCGATTTTACATAGACAAAATTCTACAATCATTAGTGCTAATTGTGCCTTCCTATCTTAAATACACCTTAGATTTTTGATGAAATTAAGAGCCAAGACTAATGAAAACCTGATTATGGTCACTATGGACATGGCCTGCCTGTACACAATAATACCACATGATGAAGGGCTTGAGGTGGTGAAGACAGCATTCATTTTAAATTATTCAGATTCTGTACCTATTGAGTATATTATGCTATTGTTACATTTTATTTTGTCAAAAAAATATTTTAAGCTTGAACAACAGTACTACTTACTTACAGACAAAGGGAAACGCAATGGGCAGAAATGTGGCTCAAGCCTATGC
The DNA here is from genome assembly GCF_040206685.1 of Ascaphus truei. NCBI lineage: Eukaryota > Metazoa > Chordata > Amphibia > Anura > Ascaphidae > Ascaphus > Ascaphus truei. The sequence goes on along the minus strand of NC_134488.1, from coordinate 53,730,655 downwards.
TAACCTTTTTATGGCACATTTTGAGAATAAGTATATTTATGCATCTAACCATAATGCACATATACTTTGCTATTATCGGTACATAGACAATATTTTCATTCTATGGAAATGCACAGAAGAGCAGTTGGTGCTGTTTTTTGATTACCTTAAACAATTAGATACTCCGGTACATTTTACCAGCACTTGGAGTATTAGAGAGATTTCATTCTTAGATTTCTTAGTGAGTCAGGAACATGGGGTGCTTCCTACAGATATATATAGGAAGCCCGACTGACAGGAGTGCCATACTGAGGGCCGTCAGTTACCACTCACAGGTTACCACTCATTTAAGGCACTCCCATACTCACAAAAAGTGAGAATCTCTAGGATCATAGACAGACCGGAACGGTTAAGCCCTGCAATTTCTGATCTAAAAGAAAGATTTTTGAGCAGGGGTTATACACCATCATATCTTGATGAGGCCCTTAAACGGGAGGCACAACCCATTGCACAGAAGAAAGTTTCCTCTGAAAGAATTATATTTCCCACCACGTACAGTAGAGCAAATACATTTTTAAAGTCAAGCCTGAATACACTGTCATATTTTACAGCATGACCACATTTTGGCTGATACTGTATTTGTCAGGAAACCCCCATGCTAGCATATAAGAGGGGGAGAAATCTTTCCGACAAATTAATTAAATCTGATGACAAAAATATTACCAAAATACACACTTTTTGAGTCATGGCAAACCAGGTAACTTCAGATGTTGTAATTGCTCTATATGCAATAGCCTCTGCATTGGGGATGTTTTTTTGCCATCCTTATACTGGTGAAAATATAAAAATCAGGCATTGGATCACATGTAGGTCAACACATGTAGTATATTTTATTAAGTGCCCATGTGGGCTATTGTATGTGTGTAAAACAACAAGGATGCTCAAACAATGCTTTATAGAGCACAAAGGCGTGACTTAGACGGGTACAGACCCTATGGTACTTGTACAACATTGTGTTCAACATAAACATCCTATTTCATCGATGAGGGTAATGGGAATAGAATTTGTACCACCTGTGAGGGGAACCTTAGACAGAGACACAGCCCTCCAAAGAAGGGAAGCATATTGGATATACTTTTTATGGACGTCTAATGGAGGTGGACTCAACAAACAGTTAAACTTAAAAAGTTTTCTCGAGAGGCGTTGATCTTGTTACTGCAGTGGTGGATCCGCGCATTAACACCTCCGTCAGCTTCGGTATTTGATTGAAATGCCGATAGGAAGTTGTAGTTTGGAGTTGGGACGATTAATAGTCATGATTAGTTCCTTCTCCGAGGCACTTCTGTCCATGTTTGTCTTTGTTTGTTCGTCAATGTATGTCTTGTCCTTATAGGTTCTATTTATTGTACTATGTTCACTTATTTGAAATTTTAAACACTTTTATACATTATGATGTTGTATATGTTGTGTATTTATACTTTTATGGGTTAATTACCTTTATTTATGGGTGTATATATAGTGGTTCATGGTGTGCGCAACTTTGGTCCTTTAGTTTTTATTCTTAACACTGGGGGTTGTTGTTTTATTTTGGATGTTCTGCGTCCCGGTTGCCAAGCATGATGCTGTGTTTACCATGTTACTGTAGCAACGGGGGGAGGCGACCTCGGGACCGCTGATGCGTGTGGGCATTCAAATGTAGTGCCGCACGCATGCGCTGGGCTCACAGTGGTGTGCACCGCGTGATGCTCATGCGTGTACCTCCGTCGCTGCCGTGACGTCACGGTGGGACCCGATTTCGCGCCAAACGTACAGCTACAGCACATCTTGGTGGATAAGTTATGGGGTATAAATACTGTATATGTGTGTCTCTGTCAGCCCTCACCTTGACAAAAACTGCGTGGCAGTTGAAACTTTGGTTTCTTAGCTGAATGAAATTACTGATTGTGAAGTCTGTGTACCTGGATCATCTTTATTCATGTGTACTTCTATTGGGACCTGCAGGACAATCCCAGATACCGTGAGCACCGGCACATGACTTATGTTTTGCAAGTGAGATGTGTGCCAGTTAAACCTCCCTGGATTGGTCAAGGTTAAGATAATGTATTAAGCATTGAGTGCTATTTTATGGGAATAAGGACCAACCTTAACACCTACAACATGTTTGTCTCCTCTAAACAGGGATGCCAATAGTTCTATATAGATGAGGACAATTTTGCCTAGTACCATTGTGAATGGCTACTGGGCCTGAGCTACGAATTATGGCCATCAGGAAACTATAGAAACCCTGAACAGCCTTCAGAAATTTCCCTGCAATCCCCAAAGAATTTAAGATGTGGAATAAAAGTTTCAGCCCACCACATTGAATGCTTTCACTGCATCTAAGGTAAATATTAATATAGGGATTTTAGTAATATCCGCTTTGTGGATCAGATTTATTACATGGCTGTTGTTGTCGTCTAATGCTTGCCTGTGTGGAATAAAACCCCACCTGATTCAGATAATGCTAAGGAGAATTATCAATGACAGCCTGACCTCTGGTTGACAATAACATCATCGAGTTTTATCTTGAGGACCTCAGTCCTCTCACCCAGCCTTGTGATCTCCAGATTAATTTGTTCTAGAGTCGACCTATACTCTGCTAAACATTGTCTTAATGTTCAAAAATACGGTAAATCTGCTATATTTTACCTCGTATGAAGTTGTCCTAATGTTTCAGACTTAGATTTTGAGCCAGGGTTGCCACAAGGTGGGTCACCGTGATCTGGAGCATGTGTGTCTATTGGACACTCGTGGTTCTTTAAAAAAAAATCTGCAACTTTATGTGAGGAAGAATGTTTTCTTTTCCTGAAGGGCATTTTTGTACAGAGTTAATATTTCCTTTCAATGTCAGCAAGAAATGATCAGGTAGACCTAGATTGGGAGTTCTGCATTATCCATTATCCCCATCAGTATCAGAGCAGAGCCAGAAGGTGGCCATTCAGCTCAGTGCAGCGCATGCACTCTCATTTTGGTGCTGTTTTGACACAAATTTGTAGACTTGGATTAAAAGTGTCCTCTGTGGTTAAATAGATATTATGTAAATAATACATTATTGAGATTTTAATAAGCTATTTAAGGGAAAGAAAAAATATTGTTGAACTTTCAGTTTATTACAATCATTGTTAAATAAGCTCATTTATATTATGAATTATTTATTGAACTTTGATCTACTGCAGTTCAAATATTCAATTTGATGAACATTGTAACCAAATTACCATGCATTACAGACAGAGGGCACTGGTTAACTAGACAAATACTTCATTACAGATGTCATTTGCCACTGCAGCGACATTCATTAAACAAACACCATGATTTTCACCTTTCTTATAATGTTTAGCATATGTGCATGCAGACATATGTAAGGCACAGTAATTAAACATGATCTTTTGTACAGTTGTTTATACTTCCATTTAAAAACAGCAGAAAAATAACACGCCTTGAATGTAACCTACTGTGTTCCTATTCAACATGAGACAATTCTTTAGTACACATTGCAAGACTGCTGTCTTGCTGAACATAACATTTCACGGAGGCAATTGTTTTCAGTGTATCTACATATTGTGGCAGGTCCCCTCAGCAATAAAGAGGTTTAATTAGTGTTTTCTTTCCTCCTTTTTTTAATGTGTCAATTTGTACTCTAAATGGCACCCACAGGATATGATTTCTAAAGCTTTTCAAGGCATGTTTATGGGAAGACACTTTTGAAGTGTGCCTGCAGTTTAAGATGCTGCAGCATGTATAATGAGCATTAACATTTTTATAAAACGGGAAAAAAAATACTACTTTGATTTGCAGTTGCATACCCCTGCAGAAGTTTATTTGAACAAATTGTACACATACTGCAAAAGAAAGCAACTACTGTATATGATAGTTGATTATACCTTTACAAAAAGGTGCGTTATTGCAAATTGAGGACAAGAATAAAGGGTGACATTCTGGATTATGTTTATCATTGTAGAGCAGCGGTGCGCAAACTGGGGGGTGCGAGATAAGCTGCGGGGGGGGCGTGGGGTTTACAGAGGCCCCGCGCACTTCTCGAAGGCACTTAAATCAAGTGCCGGGGAAGTGGCAAAGGCCTCTGTAAACTGCACTTTCCGTGCTTCTGTAGACACGTCGCCATGGCAATGCGGCGTCAAATGACGCCGATGCCAGAGGCAAGGTAAGAGGGGGGGGGGCGCAGAGAGGGGCACAGCCGGCAGGGTGGCGTAGGGAAAAAAGATTGTGCTCCCCTGTTGTAGAGTATGTCCACTAGGACAACATATATTACTGCTGTGAAGTGCTATGTACATAAATGGCGCTATATAAATAAAGACATACGTACATATATTCCACAGAAGCATCCAGAATTGAGGATTACATATGGGACTAGAAGAAACTTCAACCAAGCAAAAAGTTCCATTATAGTAATTCTACCCTTCATGTCCAAACATGTTATCAAGCTAAGAAAATTATGTACAGTATTTGACAATCATTTGATGGATAAAGAGGAATTTTTAATACATGTCTCTCAATTGAATATAATCAACTATTACCCCATTGGGTCAGCTTGCAATTTGAGGAGTGTATACAGTATATGAAGCAGTATACTAAACAAAAACTGTGCATACAATTTGTTATTTGGTGCATAACTGTTCTGCCATTTCTCTGCATCACAGAAAACAAAAAAGCCCCAATACACATCCATTATAATTAAAATTATTTATACATTTTCTTCTAATAAGTAAAGGTCATTTCGGACAAAACATGCTAAGCCTACCATATCAATGTATAGCCTTTTAGCAAGTCTCTACACTACCAAATATATACTGTGTCATTTGAATTTCTTCCACTACATAGAAAAAAGATGAGACAATGATAGCAATAATGAGTCAATAGTAAGAGACGCAATATATGTGCTACAGTATATGTGTTCTCTGCACTAGCAACATTTCCACCAGTTCTGTAAATTTCAATGACTAACAGACAACTATCATAAATAATTTTCCAAACAAGAAAATAAATAAGATACAGACAAAGACAAATATATGAGCATGAACATAATCTTCTGAAGCTCTTAACTCATAACTAATAATCAAGCTTTCAAAAAAGACACATTTCTAGAGACGGAAAAAATAAAATACAAATGTTTTGGTTTCTATCAAATATACAGTACAAAAATTAAACAAGTACTGTATCTTCTATTTGATGCATCTCATCTGAAGTCTAAAACAATTTGGATTTGACCGATTGAGATTAGGCAAAGCGAAAGTCGAGGCTGCAGATTTTGACACATCCCGATTTGTGTCAGATGACTCCTCCCTATCTCCTCCTATTGACACTCCCCATAATCGCCAATTTGATGCAGGCGGAGCAGTTTAAATGAAAAATAGCTTGATACACTGATGCTTGGAAATGCAGAAAGTAGTAAATTCATGGAAGTGTAAGACATGTGATTGGGTAAAAATGGCCTTTCAAACCAATGGTCATATGTGCGCGATAACGTTGATTGCAGTTTCGCAAATCCACCCAATTGTATTAATTTAAGCACAAATAGATTATTTGCATTCTGTGATACACACCCACAAAAGATTTGACAGTTAAACAACAGACACATTATCTTCCAATTAATCTCTTAATTGAAAGCATTCCATTCCCCACAACTGTCCAATTACCTAACATGCTGATTTAGGTTAATCAAATGTAATTAAGCTAATTTGTTATGGGAGAAAAAGTCTTAATTTGATATAGATCATGAATCTCTAGTACTGAGCTTCGTGGGGGTGTTATAAAAAGTTTGAAATAAATATATATTTCCCTTAAATATCCCTTCATTTTACATACATTACAATACAGCACATTCTGTCCACATAACAATCCCTCTCCTCTTAGTATAATGCACAATTAAACATTGTAAAAATGACAAAAAATATGTAATCATCATATTGCAACACAAATCATTATGAGTAATAAAGAGTTAATTGACAAACGGCCAATACAATTTAAAAATGATTACAGAATTTAAAGACCTAGACATGTTATGTATCAAAGTCTCCTGACTGCAAAAAAAGGGGCAAAGGTGATGCACATTCACCACCAGATTTATCATAGAAAAAAAGCCCATTCAAAACCATGGACAATTTTTCTTCAATAACAAAAATAAATTTGTTGGTAACTGAAACTTTGATGCACAAAACCCTAGGAGCAGCTAAATAGAAATAGTTACTAAATCTTATATTTAAAACATACCTAATCAGACAGTTCTTTTTAACCAACAAATGTTGGTTTTTCTAACAATTATTTTAATCATTTATTAAAACTTTCTTAAGCACACAGTGCAAATCTAGCTACCCAGAGTTTGTAAGAGTTTCAGTGCAGCAGGAGCTAGATATTCAATATCATGTGATGAAACACAAGAAATTGTCCAGCAATCCTCTGAAGACTTCACTGCAGGTGTTATAGAAGCAGGTTACATTTGCACAATTCTTATCAGTTGCTTTTCTGAACAAACATGGTTTTTTACTTATGCAGAAAGGTCTGTTGTAAATATTAAATAAAAACTGCATTATTAATGTAGAAATCCATTTCTTACCGTTGAAGTTGGTCAGATTGCTGAAATCAATTAAACTCTCATTAAAAGCAGAAAAGGATGAGTTAAACTGGAAAAACAGATCAGTTGAATTGGAATTTTCGCCCGGGATTGAGTCTGCAAAAAGGTTAATCTGCAGCAGGGTTTTTAGCAGATAGCGTAACATGTTGACCAGATGATGCTGGTAAAACCTCACTTTTGCTAGAAGATCGGAAGATGTCAAGGCATCTGTCACAAATACCTGGGCGTTGTGAATAACTTCAGAATGCTCTGGCGTCTGTGTTGATCTCTCTGGTGTGAAGACATCTACAGTTCTGAGGCTACAGTACCTCTCTACTGATGCTCTTTTTTCATTCTCTCCTCCCTCTCTCTGTCTTGACTTCCAGTGGCAGTGTGATGGAAGATCTCCTGGGATGCCCAGAGGAAAGGCAGAAACCAGGTGCTGGCACCAATAAATGTTTAATTATTGGATTAATAACACTCCCAGGAGGGGGGCAGGCATGGTGACACACACATAGGCACACACTTGGCAGCTCGATACTAAGCATCCTGTGCTAGGGATAAATAGCTCATTTCTTTCTCTCTCTCCACAGCAGTGCAAATGCCATCTTAATGAGAGGATGGGGAGCAGAAAAAGGCAGCTACTATGAAAACTTTCACTAATTCCTGCTTCACGCTATTTGCATGCAGAGACCAACCATGGTTCCTGTTAATCATTTCAGATGAAAATTATTCTTTAAGTGCAGGGATGTTATTCTCCTTCCACCTCCTTCCTCACCAACAACAAAGTGCTTTTTATGCTAATCCAGCTGCTGAATAAGAAGCACCTTCCATCCCAAAGCAGCATATTAGCATGTCTCAAGTCCAAATAGAAAAAAAAAAAACATATAAAATCATTCTACCCTTTTTATGAGAGAATATGAATAGCAAACACAATACTGATAACATTGTGTTAAGTATTCTCATGGAAACAATATAGATTTTGACAGCCTTATTTATTTGTCTTAACTAATAATAGGAAAGTTAAAATGGGAAATAGAATACAACCCATAGTAGTTTGAGTCCAATGAGTGTGAATCCAAGTTAAATTTACTCTTACCCCATTTTATAATTTTCATGTGCTACATTATCTGTATAAAATTAATCCACAGTATTGTATATACTATATAGCATATCTGCTGTAACATCAATTCCTGAGAAAATCGAATTTGTATTAAACATGCTTTTGTGTGGATGTCATTTATACATCTAACCTATATAGGAAACATAGCCTACCCATTCATGTTTCTATATTTAACATTGCACATATGCTTAATATATTCCGCAATAAAAACTAAACAATTGCCTTTTGACATGTCATATATCAACCAACTCATTTGGAATTGTTTAGAAAGCCTGTCACTGCAATTTTAGTTACCTTGTAATTTCTTGTCAACAAAGTAGAATTGAAAGCTAAGTAAAGTTACATTGATGTCTACGATACTTGGAAGTTCTTGAACAGTTTCTACTGTTCCCTGACAGTAGCAAAAAAAAGCTCTGTGTGCTGTGCACGCACATAGTAAGTGAAACTTCTTTGACTTTTGTCACAGAAATTGTATTTGTATTGGTGATGTTTTAATTAAAAATCAAAATACAATTTCATTGACAAAACGCAAATACGTTTGACTTATAATGCGCGTGCTCGGCACACATCCCCTGTATTAGCTATTTGCACTAAGTGTGAATTCATCGTGTGAGTGTGTGTGTGAGTGTGCGTGTGACTGAGAGTGTGCGTGTGACTGAGAGTGTGCGTGTGACTGAGAGTGTGCGTGTGACTGAGAGTGTGCGTGTGACTGAGAGTGTGCGTGTGACTGAGAGTGTGCGTGTGACTGAGTGCGCGTGTGACTGAGAGTGCGCGTGTGACTGAGAGTGCGCGTGTGACTGAGAGAGCGCTGAGAGTGTGCGTGTGACTGAGAGTGTGCGTGTGACTGAGAGTGTGCGTGTGACTGAGTGCGCGTGTGACTGAGAGTGCGCGTGTGACTGAGAGTGCGCGTGTGACTGAGAGAGCGCTGAGAGTGCGCGTGTGAGTGTGCGTGTGACTGTGAGTGTGCATGTGACTGTGACTGTGAGTGTGACTGTTATAACCGGCAGCCTGTCTCCTCTCCTGTGTGTGTCTGGTTACCTCCCTGTGTGAGTCTCTGTCTCCTCTTCTGTGTGTGTCTGGTTACCTCCCTGTGGTTGAGCCTCAGTCCCTCTCCTGTGTATTGTCTGGTTACCTCTCTGTGTGAGTCTCAGTCCCTCTCCTGTGTGTGTCTGGTTACCTCCCTGTGTGTGAGCCTCAGTCCATCTCCTGTGTGTGTCTGGTTACCTCTCTGTGTGAGTCTCAGTCCCTCTCCTGTGTGTGTCTGGTTACCTCCCTGTGTGTGAGCCTCAGTCCCTCTCCTGTGTGTGTCTGGTTACCTCTCTGTGAGTCACACGTGACAGCCTCCCCGCAGGCTGTGTGCTCACTAACCTGTTGCTCTAACACTCTATCGAGGACTCCAGCACATCTAGTCTCCCCTCCTCCTCCTGTATTAAGCAGCGCCCCTAGTCTGCCCCCTGCCGTCTCTCAGCTCCTTCCCCCCCCGCCTCTCCGTTTCTTCCTCTCTCCCGGGATGTCCGGCTTTGTCTGGACTGTGGCGGAGAGGTGAGGAGCCGGGGAGGGGAGGAGCCGGGGACCGGAGGAGCCGGGGAGGGGTGAAGAGGCCGATACTGAGCCATCCGAACGTCCTGCTCCACTCACCAACGGCACCGCTGCCAGTCACTTCTGCGCATGCGTAGCGGGGCTCTGTCTGAGTCTCCAGCCCCGCAGAGCGCGCAGCTGGGACAGAGAGCGGGCCTGGTCCCAGGAGCCCTGGATGCCGCCCGTGCCCATCTTCACCTGGGGGAAATTACGGCCGTCAGGAGCGGCGTCGGCGGCTACCGCCGCCGCATATGTCGCGGCTGGGACAGAGAGCCCGAGGAGTCGCTGTACAGGGGGAATTGCGGCCGTCAGGAGTGGCGCCGGCGGCTATAGCCGCCGCATATATCTGTGGCCGTGTGGGGGAGCGGCGCCCATTAGGAGCGGCGCCGTCGGCTATCGCCGCCGCCGCCAGATCTGATTTTTTGAGCGGTTGAGATCAGTGTTGGGGTCGGGCTGAGCCAGAACACAGCCCGGCCTCAACTGCCAGCACTGACGTCACATCCGTTTCATTTCTGTCTCCACAATCCATTTTTGCCCCAGTTCGAATGAGGTGCCACTAAAGAAGTTTCACTTCAAAAATAATTGATTTTACCAGGTAACAGAACACCCTCATTATCATTAACAAGGAGATGCTCATCGCTTTAAACATTTTAAAATAGAGATATACGGTTTTGGAAAGACAAAGGAGATGCCCCCTCAAACTCCTGTGGTTTGGAAAGTTCAGAAATGTGCCTCTGCCCCTAGGTCCAAAACATGAGGAGAAAACTAGGCAAAGTCTAGTTTTCAAGCTTGAAAGAAATGTCCTCCCTGCATTGCCTTCCAGCTCCTCCCTGGCAGGTTCACTTCCTACTTCCAATCGCCCACTCCTCCTCCCTGACAGCTTTATCTCATAATCTTAGCGCCCTTATTCCACTACCGGCAAGTTCAGTCCCAAAAAGACCATTCAAACACCAACAATTTTCTCATCACCTCTGCACATCTCCACCATACTCCCCTTCACATTTCCCCAATCATCCCACGATCACCCACTACACATCCCCCATGGTGCCGTGCATACCTCATCATCCATTACTCTTTACACATCTGGCCCATTACTTCCTGCGCACCCCATCATCATTGATCATCATCTACGCATCCCATTCATGAGCCCCTGCTCCCCCCATCATTCCCTATAACCCGCTGTAATGCCCAAATTAGCAAAAACCCTCTAGACACCCTCTTTGTTCCCCTGCTAACCACCTCAGCATCTCCTGAACACCCCTACTTAAATCCCCATCACCCCTATATTCACTCCGTCATGTATTGCATCTATGACCCTTTACACATCCCCGATTGAATGCCCTGCAAACTCCTTCAATATCAGCTGCCCCTCCCTACATCATTCCTAATCACTCCCTGCACCCACCCCCATTACCCTCTACACCCCCTCCTCCCCCGCCCACCCCAGATCCCCTACCTATCCCTTCCATCATACCGGATCACCCAAGGCAAAAACACCCATTCCCCCATACACTTCCTCCTCAAACCTTCCCAGCACATTTTGCCAAATCCTCTTATGCAGAACTCACCCATCACTCAATTTCATCTCAACATATGAGTTGTGTTTCTAGCTGAATCTTTAGCTAACCCCTCAGCCCCTTTTACTTTCTGTCACACATGCAGCATATACTACTTTCTTTGGGGCTTTAATCATTAACAATGTAATCAAAATGGCAAGTTGGAGACACACTGTTCTCTTTTAAAACAAAAAAAAAAACATTTTATGTGTAACCTGTCTTGCACCTGCCATTAAATCTTTCAAAACTTCCACAACAATCTGTTTGGGTGATCAGGATGTAGTTATCAACCTTAATTGATAAAATAAACCACAATCATAATTGAAATTGTATAAAGATGTTTTTCTCTGATTTTGTTCAACTGGCATCATTGAGTGATTTTAGGAGTAATTATATGGAATAATAGGAGTAATTAATAAGGAGTTACTTTAAGCACATATTGTAACATAATGTATTACATTTGATGTCTATTGTTGTCATTTCCCTCATTGTATTCATCAAGATTTTAAACTAGGGAGGATGGGGGAGGGGGGGAAACAGACACAAGAAACAGACCTTGAACTTGACAGAATAGATGGGAATGGGGTAATAGCTAGGAGTCATGGAGGTAGAATGGGGGCAAGTGGGAGTTTGACAAGCAAGGGGACACCTATATTAAATACAGATAATAATTGAAAACTTCTAAACTAAAGACTAAATACAATTGGAGTAGAAAGGCAGGAGCTTTTTGACTTCTGGTATGGCACCAGGCAGAGCAGCAGCAGATGACTGAGCTCTGTGAAGGCTCCACCAGATCGCAGAAAAAAAGGCAATAATCTTTACAACAAACAAACAAAACAAAAGGCACCAGAGGAGTAGGAAAGCTAGAGGAGAGGCTCCCTAGCATTTTAAAGGCAGATTACCCCACCCAAAAAAATTGAGGGGGGTTCTGATTTGGTGCTAGGCACAGTGAAAGCAGAGTGCTGAGCTCTGCAGAAACCCAGCTAGTAATCACCCAAAACAGCACTAACCTGAACAAAAAGTGACAGGCAAGAAGTTCCAAGTGAGCTGGATGGAAAAATATCTCTCAAAAAAATCCAAGATGGCTGCTGACCTCATGGAGCAGCATGCAGAGAATCAGCAGGATGTCTGTGACCCACAGCAGAGTGAGGCACACAGGGAACAGAGAGAGACTGGTGAGGTGGCCAGAGCTGTGGGGAGGGAAATCATGCAAACTCTGACTTAAAGCTTTGAAAAACTGCAGAGAGCCACAGAGGATCTTAAAGGGGAACTCACCACCCAGAGCACCAGAATAGGGGAGGCTGAAAATAGAGTGAGTGACCTGGAGGAAAACTCTGCAGCACTGTAACAAGAAATGCAGATTTAAAAAAAGAAAGAATCTGTTCCTAGAGGAAAAAATGGATGATCTGGAAAATACATAATGGAGAAATAATGTGCGCATTATTGGAATCCCTGAGTCTGTGAAACCAATGAAATGAATGGACTTTGCTCCAAATGGATACCAGAGACACTGGGAATTACTCATGGTGGAGCCCAGGTCAAGATAGAGAGGGCCCACAGACTAGGTCAGATGAGACCAGGGCAAGAAAACAGACCCGGGGCAGTAATGGCAAGAGTCCAAGATTTTGCAGAAAAGGCAAACCTGCTACGGGCAAATAAAAGTGCTGGCAGCCTAATATATGAGGGACATGGGATCCTGTTATTCCAAGACTTTTCAGCAACGGTGTCAGATAAATGGAGGGAATTCAGCAAGATGTGCAGCGCTCTATTTAAGGGCAAAAAAATAGATACACTAAGTTGCCCCGCCACACTGAGAGTCTTCACGGAGGCAGGAACAAGAGTGTTCAATACGGCAGAGGAAGCTGAAAAGTTCTTACAGAGACCTGAAGCAAAGGCAGAAGATAAAAGCTTTCATGGCGAATCAAGGAGCAACGGGAGAAACTACTAAATCCTCAAAAGGAGCCAGGCCAGCAAAAGCGCAAGAGAACACAATGACGCAGAGGAAGAGAGCGCCTGGACTTTAAAAGTATCTTGAGGACGGAATGGTGCTAAGGACTAAAAGTACTTTTTGGGGTATCCTGAGATAAAAGATTGAAAGAGGGAAAAAGTTTGTGGAGTAGAGGGGACTCTACGAATTGCCTTGTTAACAGTGATTGGGGAAGGCCAAAGTTCAAGGCCAAGCTAGGTGCGTCAAGTAAAAAAAAAAAAAAGTTATGCTAATACAAGCAGCAGTTAAATATGTTTATATAAGGATGCGTTAAGGGGTATAACAGGTTAATAATGCCTAACAAGTAGTTAGAAAAGCCAAAAGCGTATTAGTCAGGCATAAATTGAAGGATAAATATTATATGGTGAAGCGGGAGGAGTGAAGTATCACAATAGGATGGGAGGCATGAGCTGCTCCTGGAAAAAAGGAAAGTCAATATAAGGGATGTTTATGTTAATGGTTTTTCTTTGTATGTGTGAGTTATGTTATAGTTTTGTCAGATGTGTTTCAGTTCATGGAATTAAGGTAATCAGCAGCAAAAGTAATAAAAGGATTGCATGCATGGTGCGCTGTAGAAGAGAGAGTAAGATACACACAAAGGCAGCAGGAGAACAGCAAGTATATACTCACAAACACACAGTAAAATGTACATGAAAATAGTCTCTTGGAATGTAAAGGGCACAAATTCTCCAATAAGAAACAAAATTCTTAGACACCTGAAAAAATTAAGGACAGATAATGCACTAGTTCAGGAAACCTACCTGAATGAAGACGAAAGTAAAAAACAAGCGGGACTGGGTGGGAGAATGTATTTATTCCCCAGCAGTGGGAAAGAAGGGTGGTGTAGCAATTCTAATTAATAAAGCACTGCCCCTGGAAATAATAACTTCTTCTGGGGACACAACAGGGAGACTGGTGCAATGCACAGTAAAAAAAACACAAAACAGAATTAAACATTTATAATCTATATGGCCCCAATGAGAATAGCTACTGTAGAGCTTTTTCCAGAGCACGGTGGAAAAAATATTAAAAGACAAAAGTAACAATTCTATAGTGGGCTCAAGATTCATTGTTAGACAAATCAGGGTAAAATATACAACAGAGGGAACAAAATCCAGGAAAGACAGAAGAGTATTAAAACTCTGCGGGAAGCGCAAGGGATGACGGACTGCTGGAGGTTACTAAATCCCATAGAGAGGGAGTACTCCTTTTACTCCCATCCTCATAATACCTTCTCAAGAATCGATTATTTTTTAATTAGTGACCATCTAATCCCTAACCTGGGTACGGCTTCCATTGGAAACATCTTGATTTCTGACCATGCTCCAGTATGGATAGGGATAAATATTGGTCAGAAAGTGCAATAAGATAGGATTTGGAGGTTCCCTTCACACTTATATCACAATGAGGAGTTTAAAGCTTTCCTATTAAACAAATGGTAACAATTCAAGGACAATAACAATGCACACCAAAAAGAAGGAAAATGGTATTCGGAAACTGTAAAGGCGGTGCTAAGGGGAGATAAAATTACCTTTTCAAATAAAAAAAGGAAGGAAATAGACACGGAATTCAGGAAATTTTGGGACGAGCTAAGCGAAGCATACAGGAGCTTTAAACTAAAACCATCTTTGGCCACCAAAGAGGAATCTTTTTTTTAAAAACATGCGAGATATGGCTGCAGAGAAAGAAAGTAAAAAAATGCAGTATAGAGACTTTAATCTATATAGATATGGGAATAAAGCTGCCAAACTAACGGGGAATTTAGTCAGGAACTACACATCATCTAAACCAGAGCTTTCCAAACTGTGTGTCGTGACACGTTAGTGTGTCGGCTGCAGTATGTAGGTGTGTTGCGCGAAACCTCTGAGCAGTGTGCAAACTGGGGCCCTGGGGGGTGCAGGATTTTTTTAGGGGGGTGCGGGCGGTCAGGGCTGCCAACAGGGGGTTTGCCGGGCTGTGCGCTGTCCCCTTGACAAAACTGGTCACCACAGGGTGACAGGCGCACGCTCGGGGAAAATAAATAAAAATCCCGCCACCTGATTGGTTTATCGCGCAGCCAATCTCTATCCAAGCTGCACAGTGAGGAGGCGCCTTTTCCTGCATGGAGCGAGTAAGGAAAGTACAGCTCCATGCCTCCCTTAGCTCCGATTTGTCAAACCTGGTCCGATTTGACACCCATGTCCGATTTGGCCCCCACTTGTCAGTTTTGCCCACCCTGCTCCAATTTCACCCCCCCTGCTCTGATTTCGCCCCCCCCTGCTCCGATTGCCCCCCCGATCCCCATTTCTGTGTGTGTGTGTGTGTCTGTGAGAATGTAAAAGTGTGTGTGTGTGGGTGTGTGTGTGTAAGAGTGAGTGTGTAAGAGTGTGAGTGTGTAAGAGTGTGTGTGTGTAAGAGTCTGTGTGTGTGTGTGAGAGTGTAAGGGAGTGTGTAAGAGTGTGTGCGTGCGCGCGTTTGTGTGTGTGTACAAGTGTGTGTGTGTGTTTGTGTGTTTGTGTAAAAGTGTGTGTGTGTGTGTGTGTGTGTAAGATTGTGTGTGTGTGTGTGAATGAATGATTACATACACCAAAACACAGTCAGTCATAGTCACCCACCCACGCAAGCCAGTGTCTGTCACCCACCCTCTCTCTCTGTCACCAACCCTCTCTCTCCATCACCCACCTGCTCTCTCCGTCACCCACCTGCTCTCTCTGTCACCCACCCTCTCTCTCTGTCACCCTCTCTCTCTCTCTCTCTCTCTCTCTCTCTCTCTTTCACCTGCTCTCTCTCTGTCACCCTCTCTCTCTCTCTGTCACCCTCTCTCTCTCTCTGTCACCCTCTCTCTCTGTGTCACCCCCTCTCTCTATGTGTCACCCTCTCTCTCTCTGTCACCCTCTCTCTCTCTGTCACCCTCTCTCTCTCTGTCACCCTCTCTCTCTCTGTCACCCGCTCTCTATCTGTCACTCTCTCTCTGTCACCCTGTCTCTGTCACCCTCTCCCTCTCCCTGCGTTTCAAAAATGCATCAAAACATAGGTAAAAAAAAGTTAAAAATTCTACAGTTTTCTACTACATATATTTAGGAAGTATCCTTTTCAACGATGACAAACTTAAAGACACTGAAACGTGGAAGCTTAAAAATGCTTGTTGATGAAATGCGAGTGTCTTTATCTAATATTCCACCAAATATTCAAAAGCTGTCTTCATCCCATCAACCTCATACATCTCATTAAAATGGTAAGTAGTTATTGGTGTTATGCACATTTTTTTTAAATTCTTGCACATATTTACATATTGTTATTCATAAATGACAACAATCTTGGAAATTTATGTTATCTTACAAATCATATATTTTTTAAAATATAGATGAAAGATTTTCATGAGATATGTTGTGTCCCCATACATTTCGTTATTACAATTTATGTATGTGTCCGTATCTCTTATTAGGGGTTAGTTTAACCTCCGGTTTGCTAGTAAATTGAATTACTGTGTCGCGAAATGATGCATGTCTAAAAAGTGTGTCACCAACATGAAAAGTTTGGAAAGCTCTGATCTAAACATATAACGAAAATAGAGAAAGCTAATGGTGAAATCTCAACTGAACCCAAATAAATATTTTTATATTTCAAGAATACTATCAAAAACGTAGAATTAATGGAGGATTTCATAGGAAAATTACAATTGCCTAAATTAACAAGGGAAGATCAACAAAGATCTAAATAAGCCAATTTCCAAAGTCAATTAAAAAACTTAAAAATGGCAAAGAACAGGGCCCAATGGGTGTGGGGCCAAATTCTATAAAACTTTAAGTGCGGAAATAGGTCTACCACTTAAGGAAGCGTTCAAAGATATATTAAAAACTGAAGGGGGTCAAGCGCAGGTCTCTCTGTGGACGTCCCTCTGTGGGTTGATTTCGCGGCTGGACTTAACTCTTCTCTGTGTGCCAGTCGCACATGGGTGACTGTCCTCGCAGCTGGACAGCGTTGCCCCGGTTGGGGTCCACTGGACTTGGCACGGTCCGGACAGTCAGGTCTGATGTGATGACTTTATTACAGAGATAGCATCTTCTTACATGCTTGAACTCTGTTGCCTTTGCAACACTGTTCCCTGCTGCAGGCTTGTGTACCCACTTAGGGGTCTGCTTGGCTCCCCTGGTTGGTACAGCCGATTACCTGGGAGCCCCTTTCTCATCCATCAGGAGGCGACTGCACACATACTAGTCTGCCATCCTGTCAGCTTCCACATGTGTCTTAGGTTTATGGTCAAAGACCCATGCCCTCATGTCCGAGGGACACTGCTGGAGCAAATGCTCTTGGAAAATCAAGTCCAGCAAAGTATGGTATTTTGTAGCACCACAACCCTCCACCCACTGAGTACCTTGCCATGCCATGCGGGCACCATAGTTCACATAGGACTCCTAGAGATAATACTCCCCTGTCCTGAACTTGCCATGATACGTTTCTGGGGTGAGGGCATACTGCATCAGCAGCAAAGTTTTAACATGCTCGTAGTCATCCCGATCTTCACATGGGATGGACTGCAGGGTCTGTTTAGCAAGTCCAGATAACAAGGGGTACATACGCAGCACCTGTTGGGGCACCCGGTATCTCAGACACTGAGTTTCAAAATCTGTGAGGAAACCATCAATTTTGTCAGTACCACAGACAAACTTGTTAAAACTGTGATGATTGACTTGTGAGACAGCCTGTTCTCCGTTGACCAAGTGAGAGTGAGGGGACACTTGTCCATGTAGAGCTGCCAGCATGCGAATCCTCTCATCTGCTGTGGCTCTTTCCCCCTATGATGCAAGAAGTGCTGTGAGTCCAGAGTTAGCAAGTTCCGTAGCCACAGGGACTACTGGAACTATAGGGACAATTCCTCCTGTGCCTCCTGTGCCCCCCAGACCCAGTCCTTCAGCATTATCCTCCAGTTCCACCTTTGACCGACCAGCTGTCGGTAGTCCATAACTTGCACACCGGTCCACAATCCGGGCATGATTCCAGGTTCTGAATCATCCTGCTCACTTATCCATGTTTCACCCACAGGGAAAAAGTTATAGGACAAAGGATTACTGTATCTTTCACGCTTTTGTAAATCGTGTGTATGCTACCTTTTGCTTTGGGAGCTCGCAACTCTCGAGTCTCCCCCCTATGCTATAGCACCCCACAGGATACTATATCATAGGCTCAATCAGATCCCGCCGCTGCCACCAGAAAAAAAGCCAGTCACGGGAGACCAGAACTTTTAACACCAAAATTACCCGGATCCTTTGATTGAGCAAAGCAAGAGCTAAAATAAATTGTCATTTATTTACACAATGAACATACACAGCTTGATTTACAAAATATTCCGAAAATACATTTACTGGGACGGGGTAAAACTAAATATTCTACTTCCAGAAAGAAATCTTTAGAAATAGAGTCTCTGAGCACAATCTCCCAGGAGCGGGAGTTGTGCAACCGCAAAGCCGCAAAAACAGTCTTTGGATAGGGGCACCGCTCGCAACCCCGTTTTCTCCGCTGGTACTGCTTGCTTCGTTCTACCCCCCCGTAGAATTGGTTTGAAAATCGTTAGTTCTTACGAACTCTTGAGCCGGATACAAATATTGGTTACGATGTTATAATTTTTGTACCGCATGATGCATCTCTTACTGCATGATGAATCTACCCTCCCGATTGGCTGCAGAGATCTTTAAACAGTAACAACCCCTATCTCTATGCTCTGCAGCCAATCACTGCGTGGGAACTAAACACCCCACCTATCCCCAGGTCTTGCCAGTAACGCCCAGCACCGAACAGGGGCCTCATAGTATGCCAAGGGCATGCACAAACTTTGCACCTTCGCCGCTTACCATACCAAGCCAAGCCCCCTTCCCTGGCACTGGGTAGTCTACTACACCCGGACATCTGGACATCTGCTAGGATGCCAGCACTTATTTTTCCTCCACCAAGCTTAACACCTTTAACAGACATCCTGACTTTTTGAGACATCCTGGAACCATGCCAGCAGGATACCTTTCAAGCCCAAGGATAAATTATGCATGACTCACTCACAGGAATTCCCTGCTATGCAGCCTTAAAGTATGGTACTTATAATTGAGTGTTTCCCCCGATCCGGCTGCTTGAATGAAAAACCTTCCCTCCTATAACGTTAGTAAAATTAAAAGAGGGGGACTTTCATTCATCAATTTTTATAAAACTTAGTAAAAATTGTGGCATAATCTTTTTACTGGTTTTACCCTAGCAGTGCGCACAGCAAAAGTTAGCGCGCTAGCACGTTCATGGCCAAAGTTAGCTATACGCTATGCTGCAAGCTGCTGCATTTTAAAATCTTTTTTACTTTGCGCGGCTACAGGGAAACCTGGACACAATAACACATACATTGTAACTTATGATATTGATATTGTCCCCTATACCTAGTGGGACACACACAGACATTTGTAATACATTTATAGTGGTGCAGCCAATATTGGGGCGCAAAGCTAGCACTCTATAATTCCCCAATATGGCTCAGGGACACCCAGCCGGGCATAATACCTTTATTTACTGGCCTGAGTACCCCCTCACCGTCACAATGCCCCATTATTATTTTTTTACAACAGGATTTGTACTGCAGACCAGCGGGGACCCACGGGGACCACCCGATGACCCACGGGGACCGACAGGACCCATGGACACCCACAGGTACCACCCAAGGACCCTCAGACACCCGAAGAGACTACCTGGAGGCCCACGGAAACCTGCGGGGACCACCCAGAGAAACCTGCCAGCCTCTGGAATCAATCGTGTATAAAAAATTAAATTCTGGTATTATGTGTGGGCAAAGGGGGTGGGTTGTGTATTGGTGTTTAGCACATATTGTAATTTTTATTAGGGACAGAGGGGGTGAATGAAGGGCCACGTACCCACTTCACTCATCCCCTCTGCCCTCAATAAAGAAGCTACTGTGCCTTAACTCCTTCATTGCCTTAGCGGCTATCCGCTAAGGTTGTGAATTTGCTTTAATGTAATTTTTATTCATAGTGTGTGGGAACAGGGGGTCTCCTGAGCTGAACCGCATTTATTTCAGCCTCGGGGAACAACTGCTTCCCGAGTTACAGGCCCAGATATGGGGTGCCGGTATCTCCTTCATTATTTAGATCCCTTGGTCACGTGATGCAGACGGTTTAAACATGGCGGCGATACTGGCACCCGATGCCCCATACCAAGGCCTATAACTCGGGAAGCAGGGGGTCGCTGAGACTGAAATCAAAGCGCTTCAGCTCAGGAGACCCCCTGCTCCCACACACAATTAATAAAAATTATATTAAAGGAGCTTCATTACCATTGCAGATAGCTGCTACGGTAACGAATGTGTTAAATTTTTTATTATGGTTTTATTTCTAGTGTATTGTAGCAGGGGGTCTCTGGAGCAGAACCGCGTTGATTTGAGGTTCAGGGACCCCTGCTTCCAAAGATACAGGCCCCGTTATGGGGTGCCGGTATCTCTTATGCATTGAAATTGCTCGCGTCACGTGACCGTGGGAATCAAATCATAATGGGGTCTGTATTTCGGAAAGTAGGCATTCCACCGACCTTAAATCAATGCAGTTCTGCTCTGGAGACCCCTTAATCACGTATACAAGTAATATATTTGTGAAAGCACTGTATGTTTGTCTGCATGGCCTGTGTCCCTAGGGGAAATATCATTGGTCCCTTGGGCCGCCCGCCCCCGCACACCTCTCATTGGCCTGAGGCGGAGTGACGGCCCAAAACACACACACACACACACACCACCCCCCCCTCGCTCTCTGCGGCTCTCCCCTCACATAGACCGCTCCCCCAACTGACCATCCCCGAGAGCGCTCCCCACGGCTCTCACCACCCATAGGCCACTCCCTCACCCGGCACTCTCCCTCACCCGCTCACCCCCCGCCTACCCCCCTTTCCCCCCCCACACACTCACTCAGCATGCTCTCTGCGGCTCTCCCCTCACACAGGCCGCTCCCCGTCCCCGAGGGCGCTCCTCCGGCTGTCTCCGCCTCTCCCCACGAGAGGCACAGCACCTCCTCACCGGAGCGTGTCAGCCTCGCAGCGGAGGAGCCCGAGGTGGAGGAGGAGGGCGGCCGTGACCCGGAGGAAGAGGAGCGCGGCCACCCATAGGCCACTCCCTCACCCGGCGCTCTCCCTCACCCGCTCACCCCCGCTCAACCCCCCCCCCTCGCTCACCCCCCCGCTCACCCCCCCCACACACACTCAGCACGCTCTCTGCGGCTCTCCCCTCACACAGGCCGCTCCCCGTCCCCGAGGGCGCTCCTCCGGCTGTCTCCGCCTCTCCCCGCGAGAGGCACAGCACCTCCTCACCGGAGCGTGTCAGCCTCGCCGCAGAGGAGCCCGAGGTGGAGGAGGAGGGCGGCCGTGACCTGGAGGAAGAGGAGCGCAGCCGTGTACAAGGTGAGTACACGCAGGGGAATGGGTTATTTACTGCGTCCCTCACTCCCCCTTCCCTTTTCCCCCCCTACCTTCCCTACCTCCCCAACCCCCCCTACCCTCCCTAGCCCTTGCCCCCTGCCCTCCCTTCCCCTTCTCATTGCCCACTGCCCTCCCTCCCCCTGCCCTTTGCCCCCTGCCCTCTGCCCTCCCTCCCCCAGCCCTTTGCCCCCTGCCCCCCCAGCCCTTTGCCCCCTGCCCCCCCTGCCCCCCCTGCCCTTTGCCCCCTGCCCCCCCTACCCACCTGCCCTTTGCCCCCTGCCCTCCCTCCCCCTGACTTTTTCCCCCTGCCCTCCCTCCCCCTACCCTTTGCCCCCTGCCCTCCCTCCCCCTGGCCTTTGCCCCCTGCCCTCCCTCCCCCTGGCCTTTGCCCCCTGCCCTCCCTCCCCCAGCCCTTTGCCCCCTGCCCCCCCAGCCCTTTGCCCCCTGCCCCCTGCCCCCCCTACCCACATGCCCTTTGCCCCCTGCCCTTTGCCCTCCCTCCCTCCCCCTGCCCTCCCCTCCCCCCTCCCCCTGCCCTTTGCCCCCTGCCCTCCCTCCCCTGCCCTTTGCCCCCCCCGCCCCTCCCTGCCCTTTGCCCCCCCGCCCCTCCCTGCCCTTTGCCCCCCCGCCCCTCCCTGCCCTTTGCCCCCCCCGCCCCTCCCTGCCCTTTGCCCCCCCGCCCCTCCCTGCCATTTGCCCCCCCGCCCCTCCCTGCCGTTTGCCCCCCCCGCCCCTCCCTGCCGTTTGCCCCCCCCACCCCTCCCTGCCATTTGCCCCCCCGCCCCTCCCTGCCGTTTGCCCCCCCGCCCCTCCCTGCCGTTTGCCCCCCTGCCCTCCCCACCCTTCGATGCATTCGACGCCCCTGCCCTTCGACGCCCCTCCCCCGCCCGCCCTTCGACGCCCCTCCCCCCCCGCCCTTCGACGCCCCTCCCCCCCCGCCCTTCCACTCCATGCTCCCTGCCCTTCCATGCCCAGAAGCTAGTACAAGTAATAAAATGTAAATTAAAAAATTACATTTCGGGCGAAATTTGCGCAGGAAGAGGCGTTTCTCTGCAGCAGAAATAACTCGCTGGGTGAGCCCTTTTCAGATGGGTGATCATCACGTTACCGGCTACTCGCCATTTGTTTAAATGTTGCTATCACTGGTTTTCGAGGCTTTCTGCATACCGTGATAACAACGCTGTCAAAAATGGTGATTTAAAAACCCTGGCGATTTTTTCTATCAGAGCTTAGTGCATAGGCCCCTATGTATTTTCTTCATTTTGTTCCCTATATATGCTGAGGATCCTTTCTCTACTATGGAATAAAAGATGTCATCCACTACAGATATGGCTCTGACCTATATAATTAAATCCCAAATTTTTGCATGCAATTATTTTATTGTTATATGCGGGCCTAAAATACTGCCCTCTATTTATTTTAATGTGCTGCTACTCAGTGAATAAACCCATAAGGTAAAATTCCCTAACCCCTGATGTAGGTTATCGCCTCACGATGCCACACTAACAACCATTCAAGTCAATGGCAGTTAACACGGGATCATGGTGCAATAACTTATATAGAAAGTTTGTGAATTCTGGCAATAAAGGTGGAATGAGCAACATGAAATACAGTTGTAGACAATTTTATTGCAACATACACAATGCACCAATGGGAAAAGCGGCCATTGTTTTGAGTCAGCCACATGCAAAAATGGAGCAAGGCTATTGCGCTATTTCACCCGCAGGAGTGCGTCCTGGATTGCAATAATATTGGCTACATCAACAGTTATCAATAAAAACTGTCATGCATCACTGAGTTCTATGATTTATGAGGGCATTTTTTTAATGTGATGCTAAGCAACACATTTATAGATTTCAATAATGATTTTCCAGCTTCAAAATGTACAAAGTTTTTTTTTTGGAAGACCATAACATTCACTTTTCACTCCAACCAGTAACGAATGAGCAATGCAACATATGCTTTGAAGAAACAGAAGAAATAACTTTCAACAAAAACAGGATTATATCATTAACTTTGGAGTCATTCTAATTAAGGATAAACAAATAAATTGCTTTACAGTAATAGGCAGAGAGGTGTGCAGACTTATCAATTATTCTGTGTATTAAAAGTGAAATGTTTGCATTTTAATGTGTAATTAACTACTTGTAAATATTCATATGCATCCCTGACATAGAATGACTTTGGTTGTCTTAGTGAGATAGCTTTATTATTAGCCATTAATGGTAATTTTCTTAGCATATTTGAATTCCAAATTCTGCTACAATTATGAATTATTGCTCGGCACTTATCCAGAAATGTCAAGAAGTGTTTTATGAGTTTTAAAATGGTGCAAATGCTACAGTATGAACAAATCATTTTATATGTTGTGTTTCATTTTGTTATTTAAAAAAATGTTTTAGTACATGAAAGTTTTGAGTCGTTAGCATAGTAGTAGCATAAGTATGGGTTATTCAAAGAAAATTACAGGTTGGCATTGACCAGCACGAACCATTGGTTTATATCTGGAGAAAGTTACTATTAGAAATGTATCTGCATATACTTTATGTATAATTTGGGGGATAGGTCATTACAGAGAACATTTTCACCATGGGGCATAGTTACAGATGTAGCGGCCGTTATCCGAACATTTCACCGAGCCGTTTTCGTGAACTCTGCTGTATTCCACGTGGCATTCACTCGTTATTCTTCCGTGAACGCTGCCGTGAATGCCGCCAATCACACCAGTCACCCCTATCCCAATCCAGCAATGTGAAAATCAGTGAAAACCTGGTGAAAGGCAGTCCTTGCTACCTGGCAGACAACGCTAAAATGCCATTTTCTACACCTGATAAAAACACTAGTAAACACGCGTCTTAACCCGGGAAAGTTTGCAGAAATCATGCTGCACGACCTGGGTATGCCCAGGAATACAAATCGTGAAATGTTCGGATAACGGCCGCTGCATCTGTAATTCTGCCTTCCAATGCGGTGTTCCCAAATAGCAGACGTTGCAGAGCTTTGCACTGGTAAAAAAAAGTCAATCAATGTAGCCAGTACTGTACAATAGGAGATACAATTCTTAGTGCAACAATGGGAACATTAAGAATAATGATGGGCAGGTTTGTGGGTTCAAAATCTGAAATTGGTGAACTTTAAAGGTAATTTTTAGTTTTAGTTTAACTTCAAAATTAAAATTAGAATATCAGTAAAACATGAGTCAAAATTAGGTTCCCGAAATTCCGCTCAAATCCAATCTGCACACCAAAATCCACATGCGGATTTCATACTTGAAAGCCTGGCGGATTCATTCAAATTTGCTATTGACTTAATTCCTATAGTGAAAGGAAAGGTGGTGAAGTTGTTGATGGGAGGTACATAAACCCTGCATTTGCAAATTATACCTATCCCTACTAAGGGTTAAAGGCCAGGGAAGGTTTTGCAAAGGAAGCCAGGTGCAGATCACCTGGCCTTAATTAATTGGAGTGTAAGAAAGGGCAGACTGGATAAGTTCTCCCTCTCCCCTCATTCCTGCTAAGGCACGTTCTATAGTGCCGGGCGCGTGCTACGCCGTGCACGCGCGCGGATTTTTAGTTGGCTGACGTTAGTCATCCTTTCTATAGATGTGCCGCGCACGCACACGGCAGGGAGAGGGGAGCCGACAGACAGCGGCGAAGATGAAGAAATTCATCTTTTCGCGCTGCTGCCTGCGCTCAAATGTATGTATTGGTGTGTATGTGTGTATGTATGTGTGTACTGCTGCGGCACAGTTTATTCGAGCATTTGCCCGTTCTGTGCTGCAGCAGTAGCCTGGCGCGCGCCCGAGTGTGACGGGCGCGCGCCAAAGCAGCGGAAGAGCGCCCTCCGATCGGGGCGCTCTCCCTACTGCTGCCGGGTCCGCCGGGTCCCCCGGAACCCCCTGCCGCTGTCCCGCGATCGCGGGACACCAGGGCTCCCTCGGGGAGCCCTTGGACACGCGTGCAGGGGGCGCAGGCTCCCGATGACGCGTGACCGCGCGTCTATGACGCGCGGCACGCCGAGGGGCGGCCACTAGCAAGCCGGGAAATCTCCCGGCTTGCGGATCTGGCCGCACTGCGATAAAGTGTGTCGCCAGTGTATGCGTGTTTGTATGGATGGATGGATGTGTGTGTGGGGGGGGGGGGGTAAATAAATGCACACAAAAAAAATTATTAAACTTTTTTTTAATTTAAAAAAAATCTTACTTACACTCCCCTTACAATAACACTCACACAACATATACACACGCATGTAGCCCTTTTTGTGAACCGGCCCCTTTCCTTGCGGCACACCTCTTCTAAGGGACTACTGGTAACTGTATCACACCTGTGGCTCCAGGAGATCTGAGCCTCCGCTAACTGGGAGCCTGGGGAAACCCTTACCATTTACCTGGTGCAGCACCTCCACTTACCCAGGATCCCCGTTATGAAAGATAGCCCTGGGTAAGAAATACAATAACACACGTATACGATAAAACAATAACTAACACTTTACTGAACACACATATAACACATTACATAACATCATGCTCTATCCGCATCACCTTAACCATATCACCTCAGCCCAATGTCTGGTGTTCCCACCCAGTGTCCTGTGATCCCCCACACCCAATGTCCCGTACTCCTAAGGAGGTAGTGGGTGACTGCGCAGTCACTAAATTATCTGTTAGGCCTGTTGGTGCACTTATGATACAGCGTTACCTGCCGAGCACTCCGGGGCTCGGGCCTGCAACGATCTTCACAAAGGGTCAGACGTGCGATGCATCCGTCTGAACCTATCCAGGTGCTTCTCCAGGAACCCCAACGAGGGTCCCACCGCTTCACGGGAACACAACCGTTTCTCGGTAACACCACCGTCGCACGGGAACAGCAACCGCCGCTATCCCTATCTATCCCTAAAGTGACAGGAACCCTAACCTAGGGCCTGTCCCTGATGAACCGCAACCTGGGATGGCTTGGGGAAAACTCCTAGGGCCCGTGGAACAATAACCTGCCCCCTCCCCTAGCTACCCAGTCCTATCTGTAACTTACTAGCTACTCCTATATACTAACAGCCCGCAGCAGACATTCAGCTCTCACCGTCAGCCTGCAGGCTCTCACACACGCTGCACACACTGCGCCCAGCACATGCAGCGACAACACACAGCTAACATAACACACACACCATCCACTGGAACCCGCAGCAATTCCACTGCTTGCACGCTGTGCCTATTCGCCAGTGCGCACAGCCCTATCCGCTGTGGCACTGCCAAACCTGCACCTTCCGCACCTAAGGGTAACCTCCTTATCTAGGGCCGTCCCTTTTCAGTCACCCCCTGCCCTTACCGGGAATTGGGGCCTGCCTGGGGACCTAAGGAGAACCCTTACCTGGTACAGGAGCCACTCGCTCCCTGCACCCTTCCTTCTCCTTCCTCTGCCTCTTCCTGACTGACGCGTCCAAAGCCCGGGAAATGTATCTCTTTTCCCGGGCTGAGCTTCCTCCAGCCCTATTGGCTGCAATGGAGCACCTGACCTCTGTCTCCCTATGCCTCCTGGGAATTGTAGTTCCCAGGGGGCTGCTACAGTACTGGGGCCGCGTGCGCGCTAGCCCTGCGCATGCGCGAACTACCAATGGCCGCCACAACCCTTTCCTACACTTCCCTAGTCTCGCGCGATCTCTCTGGGGCCTTCCCTGCACTTTCTGCCTACTGCGCATGCGCGAGACTCTCTGCAATGGCGGCGCCCTCTTCACAAGCCGCCGGGCCGGTGGAAACGCGATCGCGGCCTTAGCGACGGCCCGATCGCGTCCCCGGCAACCGGCCTGCGCCGCACAGTCCCGCTCTGCTCCCTGCACTGGCCCCCACCCTCGCGGAGTGCCGGCGGGTCCGTCGCAGCCTCCGGCGGCACCCGCTACCACACGGCACTCGCGGAGGGGGGCCAGCAAGTGAATTTTCACCTCGGGGCTACACGCACATACATGCATATACACGCATATACACTTACCTGCAGCCCCCGGCACTATATAAAGGAAAAGCATGTGGCACGTGCACGCGCATTCGCATAGGAACGCGCAGCCGCACGGCCGTATCCAGTAAATAACAGGCCTAAGAGAGTTGGATGCTACAGACAGGCACTGGCCTGTAACAGGTATTGCTTTATGATATTTGTTTTATTGTTTGGTAAGTGGGAAAGCCACCCAAAGATTTTGGATTCTTTTGCTGTGCCTTGATTTTGTCTGCTGGAGTGACAAAGGAAATAAAACCTTTAAACAAGATCTGGATGGTCCTGTGACTGTGCTTACCCTAAAAGACAGTGGGTTTTAAGATTCCCAGACAAGATCCCTGCAGACAAAAAGGGTATTTTGCCTTAAAAAAATAATATATATGTATATATATGCAGTGGTCGACAAATCACAAAAAAATCTACTCGCCACACAAAAAAATCTACTCGCCACCTAGTACCAAACGTGTGCTGCTTGGACCAATAGGAGCTCGCCACGATGTTAAATCCACTCGCCCGGGGCGAGCAAATGTATAGGTTTGTCGAACACTGTATATATGTATATGTATATGTGTGTGTGTCTGAAAATAAATTAGGGAGATATACTTGTGCTGAAAAATTAGCATACCTTAGAGATAGACTAATTGCTATGCAAAGTATATTTGTATGTGTTCAGTCCCACACTTCTTAAAAGCTTTCCATACCAACTGTATAGAGTTGATGATAAGCCTAAGGCACCAACCTAATGACTGGAATGGTGTCAGACCCAACAAGACTAGAACCCACACCCACTGCTTTCCTTACTTAGCTGAGACTGGTTTGAAAGAGTGTCCCGGTGTGGATTGAGAACGCTGACTAGGTGACGTCACTGCGCCCACGTACCCTACGTATATTTCTCTGGGGCGGCTTTGTCAAGGGGGATGATGCTGTCAGGGGGACACCATACCTGCTTGATTAGATGTTAATTCAGCTGCGGTAAAGTGCATCTTAACTCCGTGGCTCGGGTGAGGTCCCTCCGCATATACTGTCATTAGGGATCGATCATGACGTCTGGCTGCTACCCGTAGCTCTGATGACATCATTGTGCATGCGCTATCGCAATAAATGCCGTAAGTTAGCAACAAGCCCTCTAATGGTGGTTGCTTATTGCTGCCGAGTGACTATTGATCATTAAATTATAGTGTCAGATAGATAATGAATGACACGCAGCAGCATCTCACAGGTAGAATAGTAGTATTATTTTAGATGAGGAAATTTACCCAATTGATTCCAAAATGTGACTTTTATGTCTGAAGCACTTATTCCCATGATCTGTTATTTGTTATTTATATGATTGTCACGTGTATTACTACTGTGAAGCGCTATGTACATTAATGGCGCTATATAAATAAAGACATACATACACATATACAACACAATGAAGATATTGATTTTGGCTAATACTATATTATAATAAGCTGTATCCATGATATAAAGGGGACTATAAACAATAATCTTAGAGCCTTTATAAAAATTATGAATATAAAAACCCTTCATTTAGACCTGAAGGGTACTTGGTATGAAGGTCAAAGATCCAACGGCATTCAACCTGGAGCAACAGTCTGTCCATATCCCCTCTACATTAGCCAAGAATAACCCGATCAATGCCCTGGAACTGTTGATTGGTAATGTTACCATCATGTGCTGTCATGACATGTTTCGCCAGGGGGGTATCGAGTTGGTTTCGAATTGAGCCAATATACTCGTGGAGCCGGCGTCTTAATTGGCGCAGAATCTTCCCAACATATTTGATACCGCAGGTGACCAGATATATTACCCCTGCGGTCTGGCAGTTGATAAAAATGCCTGACGGTATACTCCTTAGTATCGTTCCAATTTGTAAAGACTTTAGTCGGACGCATATTATTGCAGGCTCACATCTGTAACTACCCATAGGTTTTGGAGGGAGTCAAGAGGTGGATACAGGTGTGCTCAAATGGCTATGGACTAGATGGTCCGTGAGATTCTTAGCTCTACGGCTAACCAGGGACGGTTTAGTTGCTAAATCCAATCTTAGATCTTCATCCGCTAGTAACAGATGCCAGTGGCTGTGTAGTATCTTATTGATCTCATGCCATTTGTGGTTGTAGGTACTTACAAAAGGGATCACTTTGGAAGTATTACATTTAGCTTTTTTATTAGATAGTAGTTCATGATGTGGTGTATTCCTTTTGAAAGCTTTTTTAATGCAAAAACCACTGTATCCACATTCGAGGAAGCACTTAGTCATAGCGTTTGCTTCGGATTGGAACTCCTCTGTTGAACAGTTTCATTTTAATAAAAGAATCTGCCCCACTGGAATATTGCATACCAGATGGGATGGGGGATGAGTGTCTGCCCTTAGGATACTATTCGTCGCTGTTTTTTCCTGTATATAGTAGACTGGAGTGCACCTGTCAATTTTTTGGAAATGGTTAGTTCCAAGAAATTGAGTGATCTAGGACTGATCTCGTACGTGAGTCATAAGTTCAACGTGTTGGTGATGAGATCCATAATAAAACTCTAGAAGATATCCATCGATCCCCTCCAGAGGAAAAAGATGTCATCTATATAGCGACTCCACAGCTCAACATGTTGGACATATCAAGCCATGGAGTTAGCAAAGACAATAGTCTCCTCCCACCACCCAAGGTACAGATTGGCATATATAGGTGCACAAGTTGTGCCCATTGCTGTACCTTGGGTTTGGTGGTAGATGGAATTCTCAAACAAAAAATTATTTCTCGTCAGAACAAAGTAACTTGATCCCAAAATGATTGTGTTGACGATATTGGATAATCCTGCAAGATGTGGAATAGAGATATAACGTGCTTCCACATCTAACCCAACTAATAGAGATTCAGTATTCATAACAAAACACTCCAGCCTCCTCAGGATATACTTTGTACAGTATCTTGTAGATATGATGGAAGTGAGGTTAGAAAGATATGGAGGAACTTGTACAGATATATACTGTACTGGCATTTTCAGTCAAATTGCCCTGACCTGAGATGATAGGGCGGCCCGGAGGGGGAACTAAACCCTTATGGACTTTGGGTAGAGTGAAGAACGCTGCTATGCCTGGAATACATCCCAAAATAAAGTCAAATTCATGTTGAGAGATCACTTTTGTTGTAATGCCCTCTTTAAGAAGGGTCATTAGTTCCTCCTAAAGACTGTTGTGGGGTCAGAGGTAAGATTGATGTAACTTCTGTCTGTCAGCTGTCTAAGATTTTCTTTAATGTAATCTTGGGGTCTCAAGATAATGACATCCCCACCTTTATCCAATGGTTTTATTATTATGTCATTATTAGACTGTAGACTGAATAATGCTGATTTCTCTTCTTTAGTTAGGTTACTATTAGCTGTTCCTGTGATAACTGTTCAAGATCTTTGGTCACAAGGGCTACACATATCTCTATGTTGACAGAAATATCAGTGGGTGGATTAAAAGTCGACCGTGGTCGTAGGTCAGTAAAGGGTGCCTCATCTAATATATGGTCAGTCTCTGCCAGGAGTGCACTTCCTGGAGATGTAAAAAATCTTGTGCTTCTGTAGGATTTTATGTGCTATTTTTGTATTCATGTCTCAGCTTTCTTATAAAAAAATTATGCAATGATAACTTGCGGCAAATAAGTTAGTGTTTTTCACCCAATCGAAACAACATAACGGAGATTTAGGTGAAAACGACAGACATTTTTCAAGGAGACTAATTTGTGAGGGTGAGAGAATAAGATCTGACATGTTAATGATCTGAAGATTAAACTGATGCGTCAACGTCACCACAGTCAATCAATGGGTCTCATGCAGTAAGCAGCGATAAGCCACTTATTGCCAGCTTCTCGCCAAAAAAGCTTACTGCGATTCAGTAAGCCCCAATAAGCTGGTGATAAGAGCAAAAATCGCCGTTTTTTCCCCCCCGAAAAAAAAAATCGGCAGGCGCACGGTAATAAGCCACTTTTTGGCACTGAGCGCCAGTTTTTCAAATACGCTCAATTCTATAAGCCCCAATCAGCTTATCGCAGCTGATCGCCACTTTAGAATTGCAATTTCTTCTACAAATCGTCCCGACATAAGAAGGTGGGGAGAAGCTAGCGATAAGCGACGAGACGGCACTGACAAAAATCAGGCCTTTTTCCTGCATTGGATTGATGCCGGGGTTTTCGGAGCTGATACCCATTAATATCAGCACCGGACACCCCCGGCATGAATCTGATGCATGATGCATTTACATTCAACTTCATTACCTTAGCAGCTAACCGTGAAGGCAATGAAGGGGTTAACCACCAGTGCCAGGTTTATTGTGAGTGAAGGTGGTATTTGGCCCTTGGTGGGTGTTTAGGCCTTGCGGGGTTAGCGGGTGGACTTAACCCCTTGATTACCTTAGTGGTTAATACTGCTAAGATTATCAAGGGGTTAACCCCTCCGCTAGCCACTCGGTAGGCCTAAACACCCCCCAAGGGCCAAATACCACTTTCACCCACACCCGCTACCCACAATAAAACAAAATACTCACAACAGGCCCACTACCCACCTCCTAGGCCCCCAATAAACATAACAATATTTAATAAACAACAATACACAAACCACCCCCTGTGCCCCACATAAAACCATGATTTATTTTTTTACACACACGATTAATACCACAGGCTGGAGGGGGTCTCCAGTGGTCCTGACAGGTGTCTGCAGACCCCACAGTGCACCACATGGGGGTACCCATGGGTGTCTGGGGGCCTCCGGGTTGTCCCTGCTAAGCTCTGTGGGCCTCCAGGTAGTACCTGCGGGTGTCCGTGATCCCCAATGGGGTCCCCGCGGGTGTCTGGGGCCCTCAGGTGGTTCCCACTGGGGTCTGGGGG
The DNA here is from genome assembly GCF_040206685.1 of Ascaphus truei. Classification (NCBI taxonomy): domain Eukaryota; kingdom Metazoa; phylum Chordata; class Amphibia; order Anura; family Ascaphidae; genus Ascaphus; species Ascaphus truei. Next base: position 53,698,552 of record NC_134488.1, on the reverse strand, counting down.
CCCTCAGGTGGTCCCTGCAGGTCCCCAGGGCCCACACAACTGTGGGGCCCCCGGTTCTTCCTCGAAGGTGTCCCCTGTGGGTCTGCAGGTGGTAGCCTATTACTTGCAGTAACGCACTGCCACCTACTTGGTATGTACAGCAAACGTGCTGCACAACACTGTGCCTGCCTGTCAGACCTCACAGCACTGACAGCCCTGACTCTGACAAGACAGCACACCACACTAAGGGCAGAGTCCCTAACTGGGGCCGTCCCTATCAGTTACCCACTAACCTGGTGGGGAGTTGGGGCCTACCTGGGAGAGGGGGGACCTTACGCGATGCAGGAGCTTCACTCGCTCCCTGCACCCTTCCTTCCCTTTCATATTGAGATAGTAGGGGTATGGACTAAGTGAAGGGGAAATAGCTAACCTGACATAATATCCTAAGAAAGAATACTATGTAATGATTATGTATGATTAAGTGGTAATGTGTTAAACTAACACACTACATATAAAATGGTAATATATGAGGTTAGGGGCCCAGATCAGGGAAGTGATAATATATAATTATATACACATAAAAATACATTATATAATATTAATAGAAATGCAAGTGATTACGGAATGCCTGCCTACAAGATCAGGAAAAGATCTGGGAAGGATTCAGAAAGGTGGATAGCAGAGGAAACTAAAGAAATTGGGAAAGTATGTCCACAGGGAAGGCTCAGACCAGCGTACTGCATCTAGACACTTGTTCAATCCACCAGGGGTCAAAGTACCCAACTGGTGGATCCAGAACATTTCCCATCTGCAGAGGAGTTTAAAGCGATCGCCTCCTAGAGCACACGGAGAAATGCTCTCAAGTCCCATAATAGTCATTGACTTGGGATCTTGGTTATGTAAGGATTTGAAATGTCGAGAGACACTATGAGTATTTAAACCCTTGATGAAATTTCTCCTGTGCTCCAGGAAGCAGGTGCTAAGAGACCTGGTCGTGCGGCCAACATATTGTTGACCGCATCCACACTGAATGAGATAAACTATATAAGTGCTCTGACAATTAATGGAGCTATAGATACAATGTGTGGTACCTCTGCTTAGGGAACAGATTTGGGATTTAATTAACAGATGTCTACAAGTGATACACCGGCTGCGTCCACATTTGTGATTACCCAAAAGACACACAAGAACGGGAAGATCGAATGATTTAGCTGACTTGAGTTTAGTAGGAGCTAAAATACTTTTAATGTTTCTAGCCTTCCTATAGACTATAGAGGCTTTTTCTGGCAGGATAGACCCCAAATAGGGATCACACTTGAGGACGCTACAATGATTATTAAGGATACTATTAATCGATCTAAAAGACTGGTTATATGTGGTTATAAACCTCACAATTGAGGAACCAGTATTAATAGATTCTCTTGGAGCATCATAACTCAAGCATGTACCTTTGTCAGATTTAGAATTGGATTTGTTTAATAAGACAGACCTGTCCAGAGACCTAACTTTGCTGAAGGAGTCGGAGACCAGATCAGGATCATAACCTTTGGACAGAAATTTTTGCCCAAGTAAATCAGACTGGCGTAGAAAATCACTGTCTCTAGTACAGTTTCTTTTTAGTCTATGAAACTGGCCTAGAGGAATATTATTTAGCCATTGTTTATGGTGATTACTGGATGCATGAACATAGCTGTTAATGGAGACAGACTTGAAATGCGTGGTTGTAATAATATTTGATATCCCATGGGTCCCCGCTGCCCTACGGTACGAATCCTGTATGTGAAAACTATTATCCAGATATGGATAATAGATTATTTGCCCGTTATTAAACACAACATTAGCCAGCATAAATAAAGTAAATAAAAACATTCTACTTACCCCTGGCAATATGAAGGGTGTCCTCGTCGGCTTACTGCAGGTCCATGTCCTCTGTTGCCAGAAAAATACATAATAAATATAATCTAATGTCCCCTAGCCCCTTAATCTCTTTAGCGGTTAATAACCACGAAAGTAATAAAGGGATTAACCCACCCTCTGCTACTACACACCCAGGAGGCCTAACCACCCTCACCAGGCAACCACCCCCACCCTTCACTCATTCATTGGTACAGTGGGTACATCATGCTCATATGATATGGGTATGATTGACCAATATTCCAAGAAATGGTGAAGGATTAAAAAAACAGGCACAAATAAAACACATTACATAGCCAAATAAAACACATTACATAGCCAAATATAAATCATAACATAGCCAAATAATATAAATCATAACATAGCCAAATAAAAAACATTACATAGCCAAATAAAAAACATTACATAGCCAAATAAAAAACATTACATAGCCACATAAAAAACATTACACAGCAAAATGAAACTTTATTTTTGTTAAATAAATTATGACATGGTGTAATATGTCATGTGTTGTTCATCTGAGGTTGTATGTGTGTATATATCAATATTTTATCTCAAATTATGACGCTAAAATGCAATGTACTGTAGGGGTGCCTGTTATATATATATATATATATATATATATATATATATATATATATATATATATATATATATATATATATAACAGGCACCCCTACAGTACATTGCATTTTAGCGTCATAATTTGAGATAAAATATTGATAGATTTCAGCAACTGTGGCCATTTTATCATCTGCTGCATTAATTGCAGGACATATTAAGTATGTGTTGTTCATCTGAGGTTGTATTTACCTAATTTTAAGACCTGCTAAGGAACAGATGATTGTTATTATGTCCTGATATGTAAAACCATAGAATTAAAAGTGGGTGTATTTTCTTTTTCACACAACTGTATATATGAAATAGTAACAGTCAACTCTCTGTATTTGATATACTGACAGTACTGCAAATAGCATTTAGTACAACACCCAGACAACGATACTCACGGGATCAGTATACAATTTCCGCTCAACAGCCTCACCGTAGTCATAGGCAAAGATATTCACTGTGCCATCTGCTGGACACATACTGAATTGCAATTTAAAAAATAAACCCCATAAAAACATGGGATGTAATTCCGTTGGCTGCCCATGGCCAGACCGGGGTGGAACCACTGAATCTGCAACAGGAGATCCAGGGCACTAGTGCCCTGGATCTCCTGTTGCAGATTCACTGCTACTTATTGGATTTGATGGCACACGGAGAGGGGGGAGGAGGAGTATTCTACATCATCACAGAGTTGATTGATTTTCACAGCCAGCGGGACTTCAACTACTCAAGTGGGTCTGCACTACGAGGTAAGAAGATTTTACCTACCTCCATTACCCAACATAGCTCCCCAATGGTATTTCATCAGATTCCCCGGACTCAACGGGACTCTAACGATATCAGTGGATCTTTAATAGGAGGTCTATGTTTTCATTGTATCCTCCAAGACCACACACAGCTCTCTGACGGACCTCCATTATTCTTTTCCACCCCCCCCCTCCCGATCCTACCTCTACTCTATTTACTAGTGTGAGCGCAGGACAGTTCTTCTCTTCGTGGTGGAACCACAGTAAACAAAGTGTTGCCATGGGTAGAATCGAAGATACCAAAGATACAAGCAGACGTTATTGCACCCAGTAACACAATGTGGGGCGTTGCGTTAACGCTGGCACGTTATTTAACAATAGGGCTATTAAAAACAATGGGTAAGGAGATAACACGTCCTATTTAAAAACAAAATGTGTATTAACTTGCGCTAACAGTGGTAAAAACATTTGCTAGATCTGTAATTCTTATTGACAACAGTAAAAAAACAAATGGTTAAATCTAACCCTTTCCCAGAATTTGAATACATTGCCCGGAAATCATCACAGTTTATTTACTGGGCCCGTAAAAAGACATAATTAGAATTAAAATGTTCCCCTTTTTTAAAAAACATGTTAGGGAATTTTATTAAAGGATTTACTCCTGTTCAGCAAATTTCATCAACTATATATTTAAGCTACAGTATGCTGCTTTAACATGGTCTTTTTTTAGGGCAACCAAAGCTACTTTTTATTAATGATAGACATACATTAATCTAATTCATGGAGTCTATTCTTGGTTCTTTTCACTCCCATATCCACCTCCATTTGTAACCACTTTCTCTTACTGCAAGACAATGACTGCAAGTTTAACACTTTGTTATCTCTTTCTTATCTTCTGTCTTTCTTCACTGAAGCCAGAGATATCTCCAGAGTACCGTTAAAACTGAAGGTCATTACTGCTGTGTCATTTTGCTTGACATCTCTGCTGCTTTTGATACTGGTCAATACTCTTTTCTACATTCTACATTTGTTGGTGTATATGCAAATCATTCTATAGATCTCCTTTATCCTAGTTCCTTCACTGTCTATTTTGTCAACATCTCTTCTTCCCCCTTTTTTAACCTCAGATGTTCTGCTTTGGATTTTCTCCTTTCTCTTTACAATACATCCCACTAAGTATCTTCATTTAAATCAAACCTCTATACAAATACAAATAAAACATGTAAATACCTTTCCAGCCCAACCCTTACACCTGAGGCCCTAAACCTAATATGTTTGGGATCACAATGCCTGCCCTCATTCTCTCCAGTCTTGATCATTACAACACTGCCATTTTGACCCTTCCTGGCTCTTTACACAGCAATTCACAGCTACGACTTTCTTTCTTTGACTCTGTTTCCCCATACTGTAGAACCATTCCGCTGCATACAAATGTACGGCTAAAAACCTCTCTAGCACAGTGAAGTAGTGAATATTAAATAAGGGCATTTGAGATCTGACTCTGCCAAGCTCCACCTGAAATAACTTTTCTGGTCTGGAATTAAATTATGTATTAAAAACTAAACTTGCCCCGAAGCTGCTCCAATTGTATAATGCTATCTTAGCAGGAGCCCCTATTCCCGGGGACATGTTACGAGCGTCTATATCACTTATACATAAACCTGGCAAGGATCCGCTAAATTGTAAAAGCTATAGGCCAATATCTCTAATCAATACTGATATTAAATTATATGCTAAATTACTGGCCAATAGATTAAGTCTTATCCTACCCAGACTAATACACCCAGATCAAGTCGGTTTTGTTAAGGGACGGCAGGCTGCGGATAACACCCGACGATTTATTGATCTGTTGGAATTGGCTAACAAAAATAACACGCAAAGCATGCTATTAAGTCTGGATGCAGAAAAAGCTTTTGATAGGATAGACTGGCCATACTTAAAAGAGACGCTCGCGGCATTTGGCTTCGGGAATCGGGTGAGTGCAGCGATTATGTCGCTGTACTCAGGCCCAACCGCCAGGGTCATACATCAGGGCTTCCCCTCAGTCCCATTTCAAATACAAAGCGGCACAAGACAAGGTTGCCCCTTATCTCCCCTCCTGTTCGCCCTATGTATCGAACCCCTCGCGGCACAAATCCGAGATAGTCCAGATATCTCAGGGTTAAACGTTTACTCCCAATCACATAAAGCGGCCCTGTATGCTGACGATATCCTATTAATTATCTCCAAACCCCTTACTTCTTTACCTAATCTGTTTGACCTACTAGAGAAATTCTCTAAGGTTTCAGGTTTCAAGATCAATCAATCCAAATCTGAAGCTCTGAATATCAACCTCCCTGGACATATGGAGAAACTACTGAAGCTAAATTTCAATTTTAATTGGCAAAAGAATTCAATTAAATACTTAGGGATACACATCACCAAAGATGCAAAAAACATCTACAAAGCAAATTATCCCAAACTGATTCGGACTCTAAAACAAGACCTCATCAGATGGTCTTCCAAGAAAATCTCTTGGATTGGAAAGATTCACAGCGTTAAGATGAATCTACTTCCTCGTATCTTATACCTCTTCCAGACATTACCTGTGCCACTCAAACTGAAGGACATACTCTCACTTCAGTCTGAAATATCCAATTTTATCTGGGGAGGTAAAAAACCGAGAGTAAATAAATTATCTATGAAAAGACCTACCTCAGCTGGTGGCCTAGCGGTACCCTGCCTGTTGTCATATTTTAATACGGCTCAATTAAGTCAGATCATACAATGGCATTCTAACCCCAAATTAAAAAGATGGGTAGAGCTTGAACACGCGGCCTGCTCCCCTATAGAGCTTAACAAACTAATTTGGCTACCTAAAACTTCAAGGAAAAACACCATTTTACCACTTACCTCAATGACTAACTCCATATCTGTTTGGGAAGCTTCAAGATTAAAAAACTCACTCACCTCAAGAAGTTCTCTGATGTCACCCATTTGGAAGAATCCTAGCTTTGCGCCTGGTCTTATTGGTTAAACTCATTCAATTTGGAAACAAAAAGGCTATGAAAGACTCAAAGATCTGGAGGGTTATGATCTAAATATTAAATCTTTTGACCATCTCAGATTAGAAAAAGACATCCCCCACGCTGAATTTTATAAATACCTCCAGCTCAGATCATTCTATAATAAATTTGCCCCATTCCCCCCATTAACGAATTTTGAAAAGCTCTGTCGGGCAGAAACCGATACTAAGGGACTTATCTCTACAATCTACGGAGAGGTGGTCGAACCTGCAGCCTCAAAACTACAACCTCCATCATTCTGCACCCAATGGGAGAGGGATTTAGGGGAAACTCTAGACAGTGAAGATTGGACTATTATATTTCTGGGAGCCGCGAAGAGCTCGATATGCACCACACTGAAGGAGAACGCATATAAGGTTCTCATGAGGTGGTACCTTACCCCACTTAAACTTTCTAAATTTACACCAGGGTCCTCCCCATTGTGTCCTAAACAATGTGGAGGAACAGCTGACTTGTTACATATGCTGTGGTCATGCCCGAAGATATCCCCGATATGGGAAAAGATCAGAAATTGGATCCAGAGAATATTTGATCTCACTATTCCCCCAGACCCATGGCTGTTTCTCCTAAACAGACCCATAAAGGGCCTATCAAAATCTCACAATAAACTTATTGCACACTTTGCTTTAGCAACACGGTGCGAGATCGCAGCATTATGGAAACGCCCCGAAATCCCAATTATCCCAAAAATTCGGAATCGTATTTGGTTTATCTGCCAGATGGAAAAACTAACGAGCTTAGTTAATGACACTGGCGACAATTATCTAAAAGTTTGGGCTCCCTGGCTTGCCCAAACGGACATCCCTGGGGTAGAGCGTAACACAATTTGGCTATAATAGTTATAAATGCGTTCTCCTTCGGGGACATAAAAAACAATCCTGCAACAGAAACATCACACTCCCTATACCCATCCAATTATACCGCCGAAAGACCGCGTTAGCTGATCACGACGCCGCGTTGCCTCCTGGGAGCAGATGTATCTTTATCCTCAGATCCCCCCCTTCCCTCTCTCCTTCGCCTCACCTCCTCCCCCCGTTTTTTTTTTGCTTTGTTTATATTATTTATAATAATTATTATTTACCCCAATACCTTACAGTACAAATGTAGATTCTCACTCACGTGGTTAAGTAGGGCACGAAAAACTACGTGAGTTTATTATGACTCTGTTATTGTTTATGATATGCTAAATATGCACCTGATGTATTTTTCTTTTATGTATATCATGCATTTATGTATAATAAAATACAAGTTATAAAAAATAAAAAAAATAAAAATTTGGCTACTCCTTTCAAGGATAAACACCCCTCTGCCCCTCTTAAATCAAGCTCTTATATCCCAATACCTGAAGCTCTCTGATTATGGCCCTCATTGCCTTCTTAGGTCTATATGTCCCAGTGCCTCACTACTTCCAGGCAATAGTGGCCATAAATAAGGACAAACTGAGCAAATACCCAAGGCCACAAACTGTAGGGGACCTCCAAATTATGTAAATGTTTTATTAGGTGAAGAAATTCATATTATTTTAACTGTCACCTAACACAAAAAAAATTTAAAAAACAATTCTTTGGTAAGTTTTATAATTCTGGGTGCACTCATATCTGCAAAATAACCTAGGTAACTAGTAGATTTTTTTTTTTACGTACAGTATACTGATAGAATATAATACAGTATAATACACTAGAGAACATGAATATGTGAACTATACAATACTTGTGACTGAAGCAACTACAGATATACTCCAGTCTAATACCATAAATCTGGTAACAGAATATGGATTTTGACCCCTTCATTTTTTCCTGTCCCTGTCCATTCTCTAAGTATGGATTTATATTTTATGTTAAATCTTTGGCTAAAATGGGTGAATATAACCTTGAAAACGGATGCAAAGATATATCTTTACACCTTGACGGAGACATATAGTAGATTCTACAGAGTTGCTGACTGAAATCAAGAGTATGTTTTAGGTTATATAAGCCATTGTACCTTAAGAAAAAGCCACAGCTATAGCAGCCATTCTGTTTATTCATAAGTCTAATATTCAAGATATTTACCCAAATGTATGTGTAGTACTTTACATTATTCTCACTGTACTTCAAACAGTTGCGTCTGGTGAGAGGTCATTTGGAAAGATAAAAATGCTAAAAAAAAAAATAATCTGCTCTGTTCTATGTCACAAGAACGTCTAGTTGGATTATTATTGATTTTAATTGAACATCAAATTGGCAGAGATTTAGATTATAGTGATCTGATTGAGGACTTCGCTTTCAATAATGCTCAAAAAGTTACATTAAAAAAAATATATCATTGGATTTGTGTAATCAGTTAACTGACCATTAGCATATTTCCTATTATGATAGCATCATGTAACGCTCCTTTTTGTCTTGGTAAAAGCATTACATTTGCAGCTAACCGCATTTTACTTTTAGTTGTTTATGATTTGTGTAACTTTTAGAGCGCAGTGTTAATATAATGTTACATGTATTATGTAAATGGCAATATTTTTCCCTCCAGTTGTAATAAATATGAATTACGCTGAATGTACAGGATTATGGTACTTTCATTGTCGCTTATTCGACAAAGTAAAGTGAAATTTAAATCAGAAATGCAGACTTGCTAAGTTGTTCATAGGTCACAAAATTGAAACCTCTGAGGGGCCCCCAATTTCTCTCCTTGTGACCTTGGGCAAGTCACTTTATCTCCCTGTCCTCAGACACCAAAAACATAGATTGTAAGCTCCATGGGGCAGGGACCTTTGCCTGCAAAATGTCTCTGAAAAGCGCTACATAAAACTAGCAGCGCTTTACAAGAACATGATGATATTATTATTATTATTAATAATAATAATAATATTATATACAGTTAGGTCCGGAAATAATTGGACACTGGCACAATTTTCATAATTTTGGCTCTGTACGCTAGCATAATGGATTTGAAATGAAACAACCGAGATGCAATAGAAATGCAGAGTTTCAGCTTTAATTCAAGGGGTTGAACACAAATATTGTATGAAACGTTTAGGAATTGCAACTATTTTCATACATAGTCCCCTTATTTCAGGGGCTCAAATGTAATTGGACAAATTAACACAATCATAAATAAAATGTTAATTTTTAATACTTTGTCGAGAATCCTTTGCAGGCAATGACTGCTTTAAGTCTGGAACGCATGGACATGACCAAACGCTGGGTTTCCTCCTTTGTGATGTTTTGCCAGGCCTTTACTACAGCTGTCTTCAGTTGTTGTTAGTTCGTGGGTCTTTCTGCCTTAAGTTTTGTCTTCAGCAAGTGAAATGCATGGTCGATTGGGTTGAGATCAGGTTATTGACTCGGCCATTGCAGAACATTCCACTTCTTTGCCATAAAAAACTCCTGGGTTGCTTTCGCAGTATGTTTTGGGTCATTGTCCATCTGTAAAGTGAAGCGTCGTCCAATCAACTTCACTGAATTTGGCTGAATCTGAGCAGACAATATATCCCTATAAACTTCAGAATTCATCCAGCTGCTTCTGTCTTCTGTCACCTCATCAATAAACACTAGTGACCCTGTGCTATTGGAAGCCATGCATGCCCATGCCATCACACTGCCTCCACCATGTTTTACAGAGGATGTGATATGCTTCAGATCGTCAGCCGTTCCAAGCCTTCTCCATACATTTTTCTTCCCATCATTCTGGTACAGGTTGATCTTAGTTTCATCTGTCCAGAGAATGCTGTTCCAGAACTGGGCTGGCTTTTTTAGATATTGTTTGGCAAAGTCTAATCTGGCCTTTCTATTCTTGAGGCTTATGAATGGTTTGCACCTTGTGGTGAACCCTCTGTATTTCCTCTCATAAAATCTTCTCTTTATGGTAGTCTTGCATAATGATATGCCTACATCCTGGAGCGTGTTCTTCACTTGGCTGGATGTTGTGAAGGGGTTTTTCTTTAACATGGAAAGAATCCTACGATCATTCACCACTGTTGTCTTCCGTGGACGTCCAGGCCTTTTTGTGTTGCAGAGCTCACCAGTGTGTTCTTTTTTTCTCAGAATGTACCAAACTGTTGATTTGGCCACTCCTAATGTTCCTGCTATCTCTCTGATAGATTTTCTTCTTTTTTTTTTGCAGCCTAAGGATGCCCTGTTTCACTTGCATTGAGAGCTCCTTTGACCGCATGTTGTGGGTTCACAGCAACAGCTTCCAAATTCTTATGCCACACCTGGAATCAACTCCAGACCTTTTTATCTACTTAATTGATGATAAAATAACGAAGGAATATTTCACACCTGTCCATAAAACAGCTTTTGAGTCAATTGTCCAATTACGTTTGGTCCCTTGAAAAAGAGGGGGCTACATATTAAAGAGATGTAATTCCTAAACCTTTCCTCCAATTTGGATGTGAATACCCTCAAATTAAAGCCCATAGACTGCACTTTAAACCCATATTCATTATTTAACTGTAACTTGAATTTATTTTGGTACACAGCCGAAATAACAAAACTTGGAGTAAAACTTTGAAAAAGTGCAACACGCACGAAACGCATAAGAGGTCTGTTACTTTATTGGTCAATTAAAAACGGAGGTGTAATGTTTTATTCCTTGATAAAGTGCAATGTGCATGAAATGCGTAGGAGGTCTGTTACACCTCCGTTTTTAATGGACCACTAAAGTGTCAATTGTAATACCATTTTTGACCCACTCTCCTGGCTGTGCACTGTATCTCCTACTTTGTTTATCCTGTATCCTGTATTTGTATGCACTGAATGAGAATAATGTGAAAATTCACCCACTTGTATTATTACTTTTAATGCGGATTGCACCCAAGCAGCGAAAAATAATTCAGTGTACAGTGTAATGCTGCTTTACTGCCACTCTCTCTACATATCTTTAAGAATCACCTTGTTTGTAACTGTGAATTCTATTTGTTACTCTACAAATTATATGCGACACTCATAGTGTATGCTTTTCATTTTATTTTTTCAATAGGATTTAAAAACTTGACGAGCTTTTCAGTTATTTAGATGCATAGTAAAAGGGAGCACCTCTGTTCCTTACAGAAACATACCACCTGCCTCAGCCATCCTCTATCTCTGATTCCAATCATTGTCACAGTAATTGAAATCCCCATGCCCTATGTCTTGTTTCTTTGTAGCCTTCTCAATCTGAATACACATTTCCAGATGTGCCTCCTGTTCCTCATATTTTCTTTCATTATTCTTTAATAATTTTTTTCCCAATTCAATCTTTAGTTTCTGCCAATGCACCGGATAACAGCATTTCTATTGGAGAAAATATTACCCCACAATCTTGCATGCCATTATATTTTAGTGGTACGTTTGTGCAGTGAAATATTCTCTTAAAATTGTTTTGAAATGTGAATATAGAATTTCTGTAAGAAAAGCATGAGAAAGACATGCAGAAACTATTTTCATGATCTAGTATCTATTTTATACGTGGTTGAAAATTGAATTTACTGTACGTTGTCAAGTACTACATTGCATTATCAAATATCTCTTTAGTATATTGAGGGACAGAATCTATTGCAGTACATTGTGAAGCATTATGCAAATGCACTACAAGCACATTACTGAAGTGTTTATTAATACTTGACTATACCAGTAACCCTATCAATAACATGTATGTTACTGTTTCTCTAGAAGTGCAGTTATATCAGTTAGTTGTTGGAAAATGTATTGAACCAAAAACAATCTGTAATATAAAAAGGCTACAGTATACCTGTAATTCAGGCCTGCCCAACTCGTAAAGTGAGAAGGGCCGAACTGCTCCAAGGAAAAAAAATTTGGGCCGCACGGGTTAAATCATCATCATCATCATCATCATCTCTCCTCCAGCACCTCTCATCATCATCATCATCCTCATATCTCCCCCAGAACCCCTCACTATCAACCTTTACGATACTCACCATCTATCTCTCATACCTCCATCTCTCCCCCTCACCCACACCCACAATACCCCCCTCCACATCAAACACACAATACCCCCTCCACATCCCCCCAGCCCATTCCATGTCAGCAGCTCCCCCCCCCCCCAGTCAGCATCCCATGTCAGCATCCCCCCCCCACAAGTCAGCATCCCCCCCATGTCTCTCTTCCCTCAATATAACACTCTCTCCCCCTCCCCTAAATCACACCCTCTCCCCCTCCTCTCAATATGACTCTCTCCCCCTCCCCTCAATATGAAACACTCTCCCCCTCCCCTCAATATGACACTCTCCCCCTCCCCTCAATATGACACTCTCTCCCCCTCCCCTCAATATGACACTCTCTCTCCCTCCCCTCAATATGACACTCTCTCCCCCTCCTCTAAATCACACCCTCTCCCCCTCCTCTCAACATGACTCTCTCCCTCTCCCCTCAATATGACACTCTCCCCCTCCCCTCAATATGACACTCTCCCCCTCCCCTCAATATGACACTCTCTCCCCCTCCCCTCAATTCGACACTCTCTCTCTCCCCTCAATATGACACTCCCTCTCTGTCCCCTCAATATGACACACTCTCTCTCTCCCTCCCCTCAATATGACTCTCTCTCTCTCTCCCTCCCCTCAATATGACACTCTCTCCCTCCCCTCAATATGAAACACTCTCCCCCTCCCCTAAATGACACGCTCTCCCCTCCCCTAAATGACATGCTCTCCCCCTCCCCTCAATATGACACTCTCTCCCCCTCCTCTCAATATGACACTCTTTCCCCCTCCCCTCAATTTGACACGCTCTCCCAATCCCCTCAATGACACACTCTCCCCCTCCCTTCAATGACACACTCTCCCCTTCCCCTCAATATGACACACTCTCCCCCTCCCCTCAATATGACACACTCTCCCCCTCCCCTCAATATGACACACTCACCCCCCCTCAATATGACACACTCTCCCCCTCCCCTCAATATGACACACTCTCCCCCTCCCCTCAATATGACACTCTCTCCCTCCCCTCATTATGACACACTCTCCCCCTCCCCTCAATATGACACACTCTCCCCCTCCCCTCAATATGACACACTCTCCCCCTCCCCTCAATATGACACTCTCTCCCCTCCCCTCAATATGACACTCTCTCCCCCTCTCCTCAATATGAAACTCTCTCTCTCCCTCTCCTCAATATGATGGGGGTGGTGGAGGGGGGCGGGGGTGGCGTAGGGGGGGGGGGTGGCAGAGGGGGGGGTAGCGGAGGGGGGGGGGGTGGAGGGGGTTGGGGTGAATCGCCGCCATTTTTTTAAACTTTTTTTTTTAATTAATTTTTTTATTTAATTAACTGGCGCCCGGCCGGAGTCATCGCGGGCCGCACAGAGAGGCCAGACGGGCCGCATGCGGCCCGCGGGCCGTATGTTGTGCAGGCCTGCAAGTGTAATTGTACTTTGTAACTGTTGAATAAACCTTTGTAGTGGCAGGGCAACCTAGCAGCCACGTGCCCCAAACAAGTAACCTTTAAGCCACCAATAGGTTAAGTATTGAGATTTGGACAGATGCTATAACTTGTTCTTTAATAATGTGGATGGGCTGAATTCAACATTGATTTATCAAACTGCACCAGTCAGCAGCTTCAATGGTTTCATTAAGTGGTTTGTTTTTCACAGACACATAACTGAGCAAATCTTTTCTTTAGTTAACACAAAACACACAGATAAGCTTTTGTAAGGTAATTACACTCTGCAATATACACAGAAGTGCCTATGTTCTAAGATCATATTTGAATTTGCATTGTGCGTTGAAATGTTAGTGTTAAAAGTATCACAAACCTTTATAAAACCTTCATGTATAAATGCTTCAGACATATGATGCATAATTCATTGTTTGAAATTAATTTTGAAGCATTATAGTATTATGTTTTTTTTTAATGTACAGTATTAGTAAATCTAAAGTATTAGTGTAATAGCATTTTTTAATAGCAATTCTGGGAAATAAAATAAAGTTGTATTCACAATCACTTCCTCTGAATTTTCTTATCACTCACCCACTTCCTGAATCTGTATGGAGGCGTTACACCAGCTGGTAACAGGATCCAAGTGTAATTAGCAACAGAGGAGCAGTGCACAGCTCCTCTGTAACTAATTACACGTTAGTCTGCTGTATATACTGAAACATTCCTGTTGCATCAAAATAAATGTTGGTTTGATATACAGATGCAGCCACCAAAATTCAACCATTTCTCGAGATGAAAACCGCAAAATGCCACAATATCTCGTGAGGTGGGCCGCAGCCAGATCAATGGCCCATCGGATTAACATAGCGGGGGTCCCTGCTGTGTGAATCCTACCAGGTTCTACCTGTCTGTAAGAGATGTGCAGTAAAAGATTGACTAAATCAGTCACTCTACCTGCATGCCACTAACTGGCGATTGCGGGGTTTTTATAAAAATGTTAATATTACTGTATTGTGGCAGGGGGTCTCCGGAGCTGAACCGCATTGATTTCAGTGCCGGGGTTCCCCTACTTCCAGAGTTACAGGCCCCGTTATGGGGTACAGGTATCCCGGTGGCCATGTTTAAATTCTCCCACATCACGGCCCATGTGATCGGGAGATCTAAAACAAACAGAGGGATACTGGTACCCCATGATGGGGCCTGTAACTCGGGAAGCAGGGGGTCCCGCAGCTGAAATCAACTTGGTTCAGCTCAGAAAACCACCTGGTCCCGCGCACTAGTATCAAAAACACCCTCCTCCCCCCCTCCAAAAGAAAGAATCATTACCGTAGCGGCTACCTGCCAAGGTAATGAAGCTGCTAAAATTTTATTTCTATTAATAGTGTGCATGAGCAGGGAGTCTCCTGATCTGAACTGCATTGTTTCAGCCTTGGGGACCCCCTGCTTTTCAACATACAGCCCGCGGTATGGTTTGCCAGTATCACAGTAATGTTAAAATCCTTTGTCACATGACCGGAGGCTTTTAACTTTGCGTGGATACCGGCACCCCATACTGGGGTCTGTAAATCGGGAAGCATGGAGTTCCTGTGGCACAAATCAATGCAGTTCAGCTCAGGAGACATCCTTCTCACGCACAATAGTATTAAAAATAAAAGCATCTTCATTACCTTAGTGGCTAATCGCAAAGGCAATGAAGGGGTTAAAGTAGACTATCAGGTTTATTGGGGGCAGAGGGGGTGAGTGAAGGGGGTAATAGCCCCAGGGTGCGTGGTTATGCCCAGCGCTTCAGCATAGAATGGATTTCCAAAGCCCGGTAGGAACAGCGAGTAATGGAGGCTTCTGGAAGTAATCTACTTCAGCGTAGATGCTTCAGCATAGGTGCTGCAGCGCAATGAAGGTGGTCCTCAAGAAACAGGAAGCTTCAGCAAAGGGGATTCAGCACAGGAATGTCCTCCGGATGGAGGAGGCTTCAGGACACAGGAAGCTTCAGCACAGGGGATTCAGCACAGGAATGGCCTCTGGATGGAGGAGGCTTCAGGACACAGGAAGCTTCAGCACAGGGGCATCAGCACAAGAAGGCCAAGCAGAGGTGCTTGTGACAAGCACAGTTACAGCAATGAAAGGATTATGCCCAGCCACTTCCTGATGGAAGGGCTGAAGCTAAATAGCACAGGCAGCCAATGGGGGCAGAGCTGCATAGGAGGCAGCATCAAGCAGACTGCAGTCAAAGTCCAGAACTGTAAGGAATCGGGGGCCACGTCCCTTGCGGCGTGACCCCTCCTTACCCACTACCAGTACTGCAGCGGCTGCTGCCCCTGCCCCCCATCGCTACCCATACCACCGCCCAGTGCATACCTTGAACTCTGCTGCCGCCATCTTGGATTCTGGCACTGGTGTTACAGACTCTCAGTGTGCTCTACTACTTCCTGGTCTCTCAGCCACTCACGAGCAGCTCCTCGACACGCCTCCGCCATGCCCCTCATCCGGATTGGTCACTGTCGCTTTAAATATCCTGCTTTGACTTCACTTCCTTGCTCTGCATAGCTCCTTGCTACCTGTGTTGCCTGGAACCTGTGTCGTGCTCTCTTTGTGTTTATTCCCTACAGCTACTGACCCGGCCTGTCTGAATACCCCTCTGGCTCCTGAACTCGGCTTTCCTACAGACTACTCTAACCTTTAAGACCCTCGGACTCTGCTACGGATTTTGACTACGGAACTTTCTATATCCTCGTACTCGGCAAGTACTTGACCATTCTTTATCTACATCCAGGCCTGGCTACGCTACTACACCACATCCCGGACACGCCCCCTCTGCTGTTGGTGCGATAGTCTACATCCCACCTCAGTACAGGAGACTGGTCTGGTCTGCGGACTGCACAGCCTGACAAGAACCAGGTGATTCTAATTGCCCAGTGCAGGGAGGAATTTGCCTGGAAGCTCTAGAGCTCTGTAAGGGTGAGTTCCAGCCAAACCCAGGACGGGATCCCTTACCGAGGGAGATGGTGACAGGAGGGGGATGGGGGTGGGGGAGAAGATAGGGGTAGGAGGGGGGGAGGAGGTGGGACAGGGGGGGAGTATGGTGTGGATGGGGGGAGAGAGGGGTGAAGGGGGGGAGTGGAGGGGGGAGTGGAGAGGGAGGATGGGGGAGAGAGAAGGGGGAGAGAGAGGGGGTGGCTGGGGAAGGGAGAGTGAGGGGTAATACAAGTGCAGACATATCACAAGGTTATATATTAACAGCAGATACATTATGTCTAAACACCTTCAGCCAACCTCATATTTTAGCATGGAAATCCATGTGAGAGGTGAACCGTTACCATTTTAGCTCAGCCCTAATTTGGGAAGAGGGGAGATGAAGAGAGGGGGAGAGGGATGAGGGAGAGAGATAGGTGGGGAAGAGAGGCACGGGAGGGGGGAGGTGGGGGAGGGTAAGGATGGGGGATGAAAAGGAGGAATGGAAGGGAGGGGATGGGGAGGAGGAGGAGCATCAGAGAATCAACCTCATCACATTTAAGATCCAAGGAGCTACGGGGATGTTAGCTCAACTATCACTTAAAGTTTTCTATTTCTCTATATATTGGGTTTTGCAGTTTATACATAGTGATTAATCTCCATTTAGTACCCTAGGTATCAGAATTAGTACAAGATTTAATCTTTACAAATTATGATGTATTCTTTCGGATGAGGGTGGTAGGGGGGAGGAAGAAGATGGGTGGGGTGTGGAGGGGGCCAGGGGGGAACGGAGGCTAGGGGGTACAGCCAGGTTCAGGCTGGCGGTTATACGGAGTAAAAATGGCCCTGGGGAGTCAATGGGAATATATCTTTGTTTGGGAAGCTGATGAGAATCCATGGAACTATACACAGTCAAACCTGATCTCCTTATGTAGGCTCGGGAGCAGACGGTCTGTTCTCCTCAGACCCCCATCCTCCTCTCCACCAGGACCACATGTAAGCTGCAGCAGAAGATCCACAGGCAGACTCAACAGGCGGGAAGAGCATGTCTGATGCTACTCCTCGATCTTGATCCAAGAGGAAAGGCAGCGGGGAGAGGAGTCGCCTATACTTTGAAGGGATCTGCACGCCGATGCAGAGGGACAAGACCGGGAAAGGGACGTAGGCCCGACAAGGGGGGACTAGGACCGAATGCGTCGACCATCCACCACCGCCACCCCCTCCAAGACCACGTGTCAACCTGGAAGGCACCAGTAGCAGCCCACCCTCCTGTCGCAGAACAGGACCTCAGCAGACCTCCACACCGATGCCCCTCTCCAGGGGAGCATAATTTTTTCCTCCAAGCCTCGATGGATGACCTCATCTCTTTGCCTCTCTCCGAGACCTCCAAGAAACCCAGTCCGTGCTTGCAGGTGAGATTATTGAAATAGAGAGGGGGTGCAGGGAATTAGGAAGGGTGAGGAGAGCAGAACGGAGAGGATGGGAGGACTAGATGGGGGAGGGGGGTTCTATTAGGGGGGAAAGGGAAAGAGCCAAGGGGTGGGGGGGAGGTGAGTCGGGGGATGGAGCCTGATTGGGAAATTTGGTTAGGAAGGAAACAGGTATTGAGAGGTTATAGAGGGGTCATGACTGCCGGGTGCCCTGCAGATCCATCCTTGCAGCTTCTCCTCTGCGCATGCTCCGACTCCTCCCAGATCCCCCACACCCATGCTGTTTCAAGATGGTCGCCATTCCTTCTTTCTTTGTGCATGAGTAAGGTAGTGTCGCTTTAACTATGGAGGTTGAGGCTTGTGATACAGCTAACCGAGAGGGACATAGCCCCTTTAAGGGCTTAATTGATATCCCCTTGGGCCTTATTGGAACCGCTCTCCTGCGGAAGCTCATATTTCTCCACAGAAGCAGCCCTGACAGCAACATGGACAGGAATCCCGTTCTGGAGAAGAGCCTCCTATGTCTGGAAGATCTTTTCTTCTCCTCTATCGAATGGGAGAGGGTAGATGACGCTCCCCTTTTTCTCCAGCCCGATGGGAGTTGCCGCAGATGTTCCGTCAGGAGGATCATTCCTTTCTTGGGTGTGACTTTTATTCTGTAATGGTGGGCATTTTCAGACAAACCTCAACCCGGCTGGGTGTGTGCAACAGGGTGGGGGAGCATCAACTTGGAACCAGCTTCACCCGAGCTTCTCTGTATAAAGTTCAAGGTAAGGCAACTGTTAACTTTTGAAAGCATCGCTCGCATTTTTTCCCCCTCTTATTTTCGTTCTTTCAGGGAAATTTTTTTATTCTCAGTCCCCTGTTTTTGGGTTCTTCTGGTTGGCCAAGTGCTCCGATGCCCTTGGGGGACCTGAGGTGCCGGGGAGCCTCTGTTCTTCATCTGTTTCCTCTATCCCCTCCTGATTTGACAAGACTAGCGCCTTAAGAAGCAGGGGAATTTCCTCTATACGTGAAATTGATTTATATTTCCCGTTTATATGGACCACGAGTTTGAAGGGAAAGCCCCATCTGTAACGGACCTTGTGCTTTTTAATATTTGTGTAAGGGACTTCATTTCGCTCCATTTTGAGATGGTGACTTTGGACAAATCGCTATAGATTTCCCCATTTCCCTGCTTTAGCAAACTGCTGCTCCAGATACTCTTTAGTCACTTCACTCTTATCTGGGACCCCCTGCAGCGTGTGCGATTGATCGCAGGGTTTTTCTCCCGGCGCACAGGCCGTGGCGCCATCTTAGGAGTCAGCATTGTGTTCTGCCAAGCGCTGGGTTGTTAAGAAGTACATCTAGACGCTTTGGTTCTGAGGTTTTATCCCCTTTCCAGACATGTCCTGGAAGCAGGGTGGGGTGATTCCCCTAATTTTGATTTAATATTTTATTACAGATGCAGCGGCCGTTATTGAAACATTTCACGCGGTGTATACCTTGGAATACCCATGTCATGGTGCGGGATTTCTTCCAACCGTACCGCCTTAAGACGCGAGTGCAGAAAATAGCATTTTAGTGTTCTGGCTTTTAAACACCTGAAATTGACACAGTAGCACAGTAGCACAGTAGCACAGTACTGTACACATTACAATTCATTAATTTCATTGCATTTTATTGCACACAATCCATGAAATTCAAAGAAAGCAACCGCGATAAACACTTGCGCCTGGGGTGATTGGCGGCGTTAATACCGCGTGGAGCACAGCAGTGAACACGAAAACGGTGCCGTGATTTGTTTGAATAACGGCCGCTGCATCTGTAGTTAGGGCTCTATCTGATTTCTTTCGGCAGGTCTCAGGAGCTACTCTCTCATGCGACCATGCCTGGTGACGTCATGGGAAGTTTGTCGGTTGTTGTCGTTTTTCTTTTAGTCAATACTACTTGTTTTGATCGCTTTACTTGTCATTGAATAAGTATTTTCACAATCGTGAAGAACGATCACAGTATTATCAATTTTATCATATTCATCATAATTTCTTAGGGTACCACCACTACCAACAGTAGCACTTACATCACAGTTTTTAACAGCATCTGCAATATCCTCGTCATCATCACCAGAAACTTCATTCCTAACAAGTGATATTTGAATGGATGAATCATCTAAGCAATTACTATACCAAGACAAATTTCCCTAGCCAATTCCAATCTGGCTTTCGCCCCAAACACTCTACCGTAACTACTCTGCTAAAAGTTTGCAATGAAATCCAGTGTGGAATGGAACGTGGTCAACTCACTGGTGCAATATTCCTAGATTTTGCAAAGGCTTTTGATACTGTTGATCATGCCATCCTGCTAACAAACTCCAGAGCTCTGGAATAGGGAAGCACGCTTTAAACTGGTTTCAGTCCTACCTATCAGGTAGATCCCAACATGTGTCCATCTCAGGCTCTAACTCCAACCCCCTGGATAACACCTGTGGCGTCCCGCAAGGCTCTGTTCTGGGGCCCCTACTCTTCTCAGTGTTCATCAATGATCTTCCCACAGCTTGTAAGGAAGCTTCAATACACATGTATGCAGATGACACAATGTATGCACACAGCCATAGCCTCTCCGACCTTGAAGACGTACTTTAGTCTGACTTTTTGAGATTTGAAAACTGGATTTCCCAAAACAAATTGTTTTTAAACACTGACAAGACCGTAACAATGGTATTTGGGACCGAGACTACATTTTTAAAGCTTCCAGCAACTGAGCTCCAGATTAGAACCAAAACTAACACCACCCTAACTCCGGTTACTAGTTTTAAATATCTGGGCATGTGGTTGGACTCCGACTTAACATTCGGAATGCACATTGATACCCTGACAACCAAGACCTATGCCAAACTAGGGGTACTTTACAGGAACAAATCCTCCCTAAGTCTCCTGGTCAGAAAGCGTATCGCACAGCAGATGTTAATGCCAATTATTGACTATGGAGACATAGTATATGGCTCGGCACCTCAAACCCACCTTAGCAAACTTGACACCCTCTACAATTCAATTTGTCGTTTTGTTCTCCAATGCAACTATAACACACATCACTGCGAACTGCTCAAAGAACTAGATCGGTCATCACTCGAGTCTAGGAGCAAAGTTCACCTTTCCTGTCTTGCCTTCAAATTCTTTATGGGCAAGCTACCCAGCTACCTGAACAAGCTCCTCACCCCTACCACATGCAGCACTTATCATCTGAGATCAGACTCCTAAAGACTGTTCATGGTCCCAAGGCTCAACAAAGTATCCGGACGTTCCTCCTTCTCTTACCGTGCACCACAGAACTGGAACAACCTACCAGAGACTCTCACATCCACCACCAGTTTAAGTTCTTTCAAATCTAAGGCTGTCACACATTTTAATCTGGTCTGTAACTGTTTCATACGCCCATAATATTTATTATCTTTAACTGTGCATGCAATGTCTTGTATATAATGTATACCCTGTTAATTTATGTAACTATTTGTAACCATGTATTATTTATCTTAACTCTGTGCCCAGGACATACTTGAAAACGAGAGGTAACTCTCAATGTATTACTTCCCGGTAAAATATTTTATAAATAAATAAATAAAATAAATAAATCAAGCACATCCCCCTGCTCCTCAAAGTCACCAAGTCCCTGTCATTGAATTTGTGACTAGTTTTAAAAGTTCAGCGTCTAGTAACATCAATGCAGAACTTGTTCAGCACTAATTGTTTTTTTTTTAAATAAGCCTTTGGAAATGACTTATTAGTGTGCTTGTTGTTAGTATTGATAGCAATACCAGGCACAGCAGAAGCTAGTTGCACCGTTTTGGCTGTGTCTATTAAATAAAGGATTTGTGGAGCAAGTGGGAGGAGTTAAGGGGGAGTTACATTTGAATTTTGGCACAGGTCTTATGGATTATGAAATGTGTTACTTGACCGTTTTCTGCATTGGTTCTCTCAATAACCTTAAAAATGGAATAAGTCTATTAGCACAGAATACTAGAGCAGCATGTGACAATTTCTAGAACAGTAGAAATATAAATAATAAATATGGTTGCATTCAGACAGAAAACAAATATACGTTTCTTTACACAAATGCGTACACCACTTTCTTGATACATAGACCCCATAATCTTTTTTTTTTTGGCAATATATGTTCAGATATATGTTGAGAAACTCTGTGGCGTTCTGACCTATACTGGGATATGTGTCAGTAATAATAATACTGGTTAGAAATACTTTAAATTACATTTTCCAGAAAAATGAATATGATTAGCTACAAATTTCAAGCATACTTATCTTCTCTTGGGGCTTAATTAAACTAAACTTGCTGTTTCTATTGATAGCAATTTACTTTATTGAATTAATCTGTTCTGCAAATTTATTTTAATGTGTTGCTTTTTTCTTGCTCTTCATGCAAGTAAAATATTTCAATCTTGTAATAATTAGCAAAATTATGTTATGGCATTTATTGAACTATTTTATTTATGAGGCATTTTAATAATGATATCAATATGGCAGAAATATAAACTGCATTTTTTATGTATTTTTATGCTATTCTAAATCAATATATAGAATTCATGGGAGCATCAAACAAATATGCTATACATAATTTTTCTCTCATATGTATTTTGTTGCTAACTGTTAACATAATATTACATAAACTGAAGGTTCATTGCCTATATTATGAACATAATGTTATTATATTAAGGTAAGCAGTATTGTTTGCTTTCTCTGCACTGAAGGGTTTGCAGTTCTGCTTGCCCGGCTCTTAAGGAGTTTACATCAAATAGACTACATTATATACAGTACAGTATATGGCAGTACTCAGTCTTTGTTACCTTGTCAGGGTGCTGGATTCGTACAAGCTGGGCCTTGGTATGCAATGATGGGTGCCAGGAACTTAATTCATTCTAAAAGCAGCTTTATTATCAGTTAGACACAGTATCACTCATATTATATACAGTGCATCTTGTATGGCCTTCTGGGTGTGAGTCAGCTATGGACCCTCTGCTTTGGCTGATTCGCTATGCCCCAGGGTTTCAGCTTGGGGAACCCCATCAAGGCATAGGCCTCCTCTATGTGAATTCAGAGAGTTGTAGAGACACTATCTGATTAGGGAATTGTTGCAAACTATCAAACAATAAATGAGATCCTTATCCTAGACCTACCTATACACTGACTTTATATACACTATCCTCAATGCGATCCCATCTCTATGTCTCCTCTAGGGACCTGACCTTTCTTGAAGCCCCTTAAATATACAGCTAAACCCCATTATAACGCGGTCCCAGAATGAGACCGCATTATAACAGGGATCGCGTTATAAAATTTTGCTGCGCAAGGACTTACCGGCATCTGCAGCTCTCCCCTCTGCAGCACTCCCTGCTTCAGGCTGTGTCCACGTGTGCGGCATTTACATAGACTTTCAAGTACAGAGGAGGGTCACATGGTCATTTTTTTTTAACATTCAATGCTTTATTGCTAACGGACACATACACACACCCCTACACCATGTGGGTGTTGAACATTAATACATTTTATATAATACACATGCAGGAATCGAACTCAGGAGCTCTCATATGTGTAGTGGACTGCACTGTGTACTATATTTTTAGTTTGTTTTTAAAGTCCGTGACATCATACAAACCCTGTAGCTTGCAGGTAGAGAATTGGTACTGGCATATGAAAGGTTCACGTCTGTATGCACTTCATGAGAATAAACATTATAACTCCATAGAGAGGGTAGTGGCTTTATCGGTTGTCATTGTAACAGGTCTGTGACTAACTTAATGTAATCAGAATTTTTTGATGTCACCATAGCTCTCATGTGGTGAAGTGATTTCTGCATTCATTTTGAATATGTGGAGATGTGCAGTCTTGTTCTTTGTATACCAAGTATGCATGTTTTTAAGTCAGTGTGCATTTTTTTTTTTTAGGCATATTTTTAGTAATATAGTTGCACTTTTTTTTCTTCTGTATGTAGCAGGGTCCCCCCTGACTACCATTCTACCCAATGGGCTGGGAGTAAACCCTGGTACTGTCAGGTTGCCAGTAGTTGCTATGGGGTTTTCCCCCCTCAACTTTGGTACTACACTTGAGTGACAGAAGAGGGTGGTACATCCTGTTGTAGCTGGGATAACGGGGTGCCCGCCTTCTGGCTGTACTTAAGGGCAGGATCGCCCTAGGGCCAGGGGTGCCTTCCCCCACTTGAGGAAGGTCACACATTGGAGAGGCTGCATATTGGGTCTACTCTATTCCTCTTCCCCTTGGGGGTGAGTGAGTGTGTACCTTGCCTCTGCTATGGGGATGGGGAAGGGCTAGGACGGCTGCGGGTGCCCTTTGCCTGTAGTGACGGTTCAAGGACCATCTTCAGTGATAGCTGACCTGACAGACTGCATCCGGCAGAAGACTGACAAGTAACTGTTACTGCAGAGTGTAGTAATAAACCCTTTCTTGTTTTGCAATATACCTCCTGCCTCGTGCGTGACCTTACTGGGGGGAGAGGTAATAAGTTTTACCGTGGGAAATCACCTTCAGTTCCTGGAGCCTACGGCAGATGGAGGCGCTGCACTGCTAAGGAGATACTGTGACAACAATACTTAATTAGTACAATAACAGTTAAAAACAAATTATAATGAAAAAATATATAAAAACAAATACACCTCAAGCTAAACCTCCAATGACTCACTTCTTATAAATATAATTGTTAAAGAATATATGAATAAATAGATATTACCTAACTGAAGAAAACAAAAAAACAAATTAAGGGTAACAAAATATGACTGAAATTTAACTCACGAAATAAACTATATCCATATCAATAAAATATATTAATAAATATTCTAAAAAATAAGATATCATTTACTGTATGAAAAATAATAAATGCATGAAAGAAATTAAAAATAATAAATAATTAACTTAAATAAATAAATTAAAAAGAAGTGGCATCAAGAAACAACTAACTCAAATATCATAATAAAAAAAAATACAAATGTTTCTATGTAAGTATATACAAAGTACATACACACACATACACATATATATATATGTATACATGTTTATATACATACAAGTATATATATACAATATTTATATCCATAATAAAGAAATTATGACAAAAGTCAAAACAAACTGAATTGAAGCAGGATTGAAAACACATGTGAAGGGTCCAAAAAATATATAACATGATTAATTATTCTAAATTAATAACTGTAAAGATAAATCTACAAAAAGAAGAGGTTGGTATTACAAAACATAACCAAGATTCCATTACACATTCATCCCGACAGGGAAGTGAGTCCTTAAGGTGAAACTCCACAACGCTTGACTGCGGTCCATTAGATTGACATGATCCCCACCTTTTGCTTTCTTTTGGACCTGTTCTATCCCTAAGAAAGAAAAATTCTTGACCCCACCATATTTACATTTCGTGAAGTGTTTAGAAACTGGGTGGTTCAGATCTTTAATTCTAATTAACCTTAGATGTTCAAGTTTCGATATTTTAGCGACATATCTCTTTCCGCACCAACAAATTAATAGACAAATTAAAAACTGAGTTTTATAATTAATGAATTAAATTAATATCTTACATTTTTTATTTTGCGGTGGACCGGAAGAAAATGTCGTGGAGGGTTTCATGTATTTACATGCAATACATGCCCCACACTGAAATTAAACTTTAGTTAAAAAAATTACATTTTCAATCATTTTGGCTCTGCGCTACTCTTCTCTGCATTCTGGACTTCAGTTTCGGCAGTTGCACGACGTTTCCAGCTTTGGAAGTAGGTGATTGTGAGTACTATTGTGTCTTGAATTTGACTATCCCAATGAAATACAGTAGATGGCGTGTGATTTTTTTGCAAACCACCTGTTTTCAGGGACTATTTGTCATGAAGCTATTCATGGACATACTCATTTCTATTTATATATGATTATGGATTCACCCTTCCTTTTGTCAGTCTGGATATAAGTCATGATATTTTGCCCTGTGCTTGAGCTCTCTTACCACGCCATACATCTATGCTGAATCTATTTTTATGGGAGTTGCCCGTATTGTTGGGCCTGGACATTTATTATAATATTTGGAGAGGGTCCATTTGTATACCTTTTATCCCTTTTGCTGTGGGATTGGTACATTATTATTTTTTATATTTGAATTATGGAAGACACCGATGACTCACCAGAAACTTCATCTGCGTATACATTTACTTGCTGTGATGATTCTTTTAGGAAGAAACAGGCCATGGGGGTCTTTGATAATGTTTTGGACATGACTGATATTTCTGATTTAAGAACCCATTTTCAAAGGCTTGAGAGACTTTTGTTACATAAAACGAGGTTGTGGTGGGACATCGTCACCCTTGAAAATTATATTAAATGTAAACGAATCCCAAGAGGGTTGAGGGTCAGAAAGGCTCCAACCTTCATTTTTCAGGATACAGACTTTGAAATGAGATGAGTTGCTGTATTGGTTGAGTGCTCCTTTAGTTTGATGGTGTTAATCAGCAAACAAAAATAACAAACAAAAAGAACCTTTAGATCAATAAATTAAAGATTTACAAACAAGTCTACATACATTTCAGGACCTTAAGGGCTTTAAAGACTTTGACCGTTTCCTTTTGAAAACAATAGAGGATGCAGAACGTGATATTATGGCCAAGAAGTTTCAGAAGAAACTGTAGTGAAGACAATGAATTTGAAAAACAGGCAGTTGATATGAGAAACATACAGGACACCTGCAAGCTCATATTGAACCCCCAAAATAACCACAACATATATATAAGCATATAGGTGTCACAGAGGAGTGCTACTGAGCATGGCGATATATATTTAAAATCAGAGACAGAACATGAAACACAGACAGAGCTCAGTGCACATCCAGTGAAACCTATACACGGTACAGTGCCTAAATATATATGTATAGATATCTATGAAATAAAATGGTCTTTTAGTTTAACATTTTGGCCAAAGTGTTGTAAGCCCTTGAGCCACTACACGGCAGACCACATCTCAAGGGTCCCTAACACTAATATAAATTCTTAATAACCTGTGCATTACCAGGAAGAATGATTTATAATAAATCTGTCAAAATTAGTTGCATAGTTCTATGTCTAATTGAAGCTTTTATTAACCTGTACATTACCAGGAAAAGCACTCTGTATTAGATTTGTCACAATCATACTGCAAGCAAGCAAGTTCCCCTGAGAGTGGGAGATGCTATGGAGTGAGCTTTTAACCAATTAAATGTGGGACAGGGTGAGCTTCAACAAGATAGGAAGAGACACCTTCCAATCAGCTAAGACCAGCTGAACAAGATTTGTAAAACATACAGGACACCTGCAAGCTCATATTGAACCCCCAAAATAACCACAAAATATATAAGCATATAGGTGTCACAGAGGAGTGCTACTGAGCATGGCGATATATATTTAAAACCAGAGACAGAACATGAAACACAGACAGAGCTCAGTGCACATCCAGTGAAACCTATACACGGTACAGTGCCTAAATATATATGTATAGATATCTATGAAATAAAATGGTCTTTTAGTTTAACATTTTGGCCAAAGTGTTGTAAGCCCCTGAGCCACTACACGGCAGACCACATCTCAAGGGTCCCTAACACTAATATAAATTCTTAATAACCTGTGCATTACCAGGAAGAATGATTTATAATAAATCTGTCAAAATTAGTTGCATAGTTCTTAGTCTGATTGAAGCTTTTATTAACCTGTACCTTACCAGGAAAAGCACTCTGTATTAGATTTGTCACAATCATACTGCAAGCAAGCAAGTTCCCCTGAGAGTGGGAATTATTATCCATATATACTAAGGACTGTTGGACTGTAAGTGGTCATATACCCCTTTATATGGCATAAGAATCACAAGTCTGGCACTAAAGTGCTAAGATTTTGGCTTCTACATTAAACAAGATAAGTTGGGCTATTTAGCCTGCCTGGATCTGGTACATCAAGGGTTAACCTCTACAACGGATTCCTAGTGACTATATAAACCTAGACACATCATATGGAACCTCCCCCCTTGACTTACGTGCCCTCAAGCATTTTTTGAAATACACACGTTGGCGAAACTCCTCATGCACGCGCAGGCCGTCTTCATTCTGACCGCAACACTCAGAAAACCGTAACATTGTTGCAACGTATACTTCTTTACTTATAGCGCTCTTTCCAGGGATACTACTGAGAGCAGAGCACTTTGTATTGGGGACATTTACCGATCCTCTGACCCTGCTGGTAATGGCTGCTTTCAGGAGATTTTTTAATTCATTCATTTCCAGTCCATGAATTTTAGAACATTTTTTGGCTGTTTAATCACTTCTCCATTAACGTCAGCGCAAATATGATCAACATAATCAGCGCAGATGCAGGAGCGTGCCATCAATTAAGTCCTTAATTGGATCCTCACTTTGATCCTAACCAGCTACTGTGCAGTTTGAATGCACCTCTGTACTGACATAGGCACTGATAAAATATACATGATCAGTGTAGATGCAGGTTTAATTTGATCTGAGTCAAGAGAGCCATCTTAGGGTGTTAGAAGCACTTCTCCATCGACATCAGCGCTGATATGATCAATACGATCAGTGTAGATGCAGGAGTGTGCCCTTAATTATACCTATATTGGATACTAACTCTGATCTTATCCAGCTACTGCGCTGATTTGAATGCACCTCCGCACTGATATCTGCACTGATACGATTTATATGATCAGTGCAGATACAGGAGTGTGCTGATGTTTGAATCGGATTTGCGGCTAATGATTAGAGTGGACCCATTTCTTGTGCTTTGTATTCATCTCCCTTGATCCTATAGGTGCACCACTCTATACACATCCACGCTGCTAGTTCACTAGATCAGCGCAGATGTAGGAGTGAGCTGTCATTTGAAACAGCTATTGAATTTTCTGGATTGGAATTTCATGCAATACTTATTAGTGTTCTGTATTTATACGCACTACCACTGATATCAGCACTGATCTAAACTACAATATATGTGTCGATGCAGGAGTGTGCCTGAACATTTACCAGAGAGCCATACTATGAGATATTCCACAGTGTGATTAAACTTCGGAGCCAGACTTAGCTGTGCATTTTACGCAGAGAACAGAGGTGGGTGTATTTACCTCTCTCTTCTATGCCTCTTACCTGGGGCTTATCTGTATTTATAGAACCCTATGTGAAGACTTATTTTAGTCATCAAAAATACACTTCTGTATGATCGTGAGAACTTATACAGCACTCAAACAACGATCATACTATAGTCACTACACGAGTGTTGTCTGATTTTAATACTCAATATTTTATATTCATTTGTTGACGTTAAAACTATTTTAATTATTTCACAAATCATTATTAGTGACTGAGTGCTTAGAAACGAGATTTCCTGTTCTTGTATATTCATTTAGTAGTACCTAGTGAGCATATCACTCTTATTACTTTAGCGGGGTATTTCTTGTGTTGCAATCTATACATAATGCAACCATAACAACTGAAGCCACAATATAAATAGATTGATTGGGATAGTCTTATCTATATAAGTCTTACACACATCAGATTTCTTGGTGCATCACCATCCTTTGTAAACCATCAGTTACATATATTGTGTGTATGCTTGGTCGATTTGTATGTCATTAGTTGAAGCATGTTAGATTGAATTCTTCATTGAGTCCTAGATGTGTCATCATGTTGAGCCTAAATATCCAATGGGCTTCTCTTTGTAAAAGGTCTCTGTCACGATCTCCTCCGCTGGTTTTTTTTTTGGTGGCCAATCGATAGACAAATCTAAAAGTAGGTACTGTAGCTGGTGTTGTAGTGAAGTGTAATGTCTGTCTAACGAGTGGTCACCACAAACAGGATGGGACCGTGAGGCTGAGGTGGGGATGTTGAAATACACCAACCTCCAACCGCGAGACCGCGTCCTGAGTTCAGCGTAAGGTTGTGTAGCTCGGTCACTATAGGAGAGATCAAAATGGTCGTATATACTTGCCATGGTCAGGGATTGGAGAAGTCAGATAGTCGTTGTGCGGTGCCGGGGTCCAGGAGTAGAGAAGGTAGAAGTCCAATAGCAAGCCTAAGTCAAGGGTCAGAGAGACGGAGGTCCAGATACAAGCCAAGGTCAAAACAGGATACGCAAGACAAGACAGCAAGGTGTTTGAGGCAAACAGAAGTACATAAACAGGGTTTAGCAAAAAACAGGAAAAGGATTCCAGCAATCGAGGCTCAGCTGTCCAGGGTCACTGTATTGCAATAATATCATAAACAATACTAAAATTGGATAGTCTGTGAGGAACCAATGAAATCCACCTTCTGGAGTAAATCAGCTTCCAGTGTGTCTGTCTGAGTCTCCTAACGTAGTGGACCTGTGGTGTGTGGCATCAAATCTTTGAGTCAGCTGTATATATGCATGACTCAATGTATACACCAATGTAATAAGTGGTCTCCCTGGAGAATGGCACACATATGGTAGTAATAAGGCCCCACTCACTAGCTGAAGGAGTGGGGGTACTCACGATTGAGAGGTGGTCGGTCCGTCAGCGTGCATCACGCATAATATGTGAAGCAGTAGAAGAAATCCACGAAGGAGTGAAGCGGAGCACAGCAATAAAGTTGGGGGCTAGACACCGGTAGGTATGAGGTTAAAAATCCTTTAACCCATGGTTGACATCATGGTATAGTGGTAAGTAAATCTCGAACGCGTTTTGGGCTGTCGCCCTTTGTCAAAGAGGCGACGGCCCGAAACGTGTTAGAGATTTACTTACCACTATACGATGATGTCAACCACGGATTAAAGGATTTTTAACCTCATACATACCGGTGTCTAGCCCCCAACTTTATTGCTGTGCTCCGCTTCACTCCTTCGTGGATTTCTTCTACTGCATAAACAGGGTTTATGCTCATCAAGTTAGTAGGAGGGCTGGATGAGTATTTACAGGTCAGGCAGCCAATGGAAAGGCAGCACACAGGTGTAAGGTAACGAGTGAAACCCACCCCCCTAGACATATGCAGTCCACTGATAGGCAGGGGTGGGGAGAAGTGCAGGTGAATAGAAATTGGAGATGGAGTTAACCCCTTGTGTGCCTGTGATAGTGCGGCGCCTGCGCGTTGTGCACCTTATTCGTGACGTCACGGGGCAGAGCCAGAGTGAGATCCGGGCGGTGTCCCCCAGCCTGGTAGAGCAGCGTGTGTCAGCTGCTTTGTCATGGGATGCGTCACGGGGGCGGGGCCTAAGCGACTGGTTGATGTTTGAGATCGTGTAAGCTAGTTTTGACTGTAGTGC
This sequence comes from Ascaphus truei, assembly GCF_040206685.1. Classification (NCBI taxonomy): domain Eukaryota; kingdom Metazoa; phylum Chordata; class Amphibia; order Anura; family Ascaphidae; genus Ascaphus; species Ascaphus truei. The sequence goes on along the minus strand of NC_134488.1, from coordinate 53,667,211 downwards.
TTGCTTAATGGATGACCAGTGTTATTCTCTCTTTTAGCATTCGTTTAGTTTTGCCAATGTATATGAAATCCCAAGGGCATCGAATTAGAAACACAACATATTTTGATTCACACGTCATCTAGTGCTTAATCTAAATTCAGACTGGGGCCTCACTGTGAGTCCTGCAAATAGGTTTGTGTGTGTATAGATTAATGTAGTAAGATGTGTCCCTCCAACCATTGTGGTTTTCAGTTACGGAAAGTGCCCCCTTAAATAAGCACCAATAGGTATTGGTCTGTGATTATTCTCTCTGTTGAATGGGAGGAAGCATGCTTTTAGTAATGAGTTCTCAGTGTTGGTAACTCCGGAATGTGTTTGGATTGGCCCAACCAGAAGGTCCCTAGTGAAATTCTGATCAGATATGTAGGGAAGAAATATGCGGTACACAGTAGCCGGTTCCTAATTAAGCAACCTGAAGGGTATTTCAGAGAGGTCCAATCAACATGGGCATTATTAACTCTATACAAGAGACTTCCAATCTAACCCTACTGCGGGAAGAAAGCAAATTACCTTCCCAGCGTAATAGTGAGAGCTACAAAGGGGATGAAGTACTCCATATTATTATTTGCCACGACTTATCAGTCAAGTGTGCAGTATGTCAATGTCTGTGAAGCATTATTGATGGATGATAAAGCAATATATGTTTTATAAAAGTTCCTGGCGTCCATCCTTGTTACATTTAAGTATCCACGCCCAGCCTGCACCTACTCAACTCCCTGAACAGGTATGAAAGACTGAACACTACCTTATATTTAGTCAATCTTATGCAAACTCCTTTGGAGCTAGGTAAGGAGGGTTACACATACTGTACATAGAGGGCCATATTTATTAAGCAATATTCTGCCATAAGGCACCTTCTGGCTCTGGAGACATCGTATAGCCCATTGACTTCACCTGCAGTGAAGAAATCAATGAAGCAAGGTTGATCAAAACTTTAAAACATGTCACATTTTTTTCAAGAATCAGTCAATTCAGAACACGTATAGCTCATATTTTAACTAATTTTACAGAAATTTCCTTCATTAATTCAAATATATTCAGGGCAGTTTACTCAAATAACAATAAGCATACTAAATCAAGTTTTTACAAAAGAAATGCAAATGTATTAATCCTATCAATTAATACTGATTATTCAACATGACTGAGCAATCAAACTAATAAATCCCAAACATGTGCAGCAGTTAAAATAACAGACATCAACATATGGTGTTTACAATATTAATGATATTGAAATAATGTAAAACAAAAAAACTGAAGTCCTGTTTTGTTTAAACAGACCACAAACACAAGTGGGATCATCGTGGATTAAATACCAACTGCTAAAAAAAGAATTTATACAATATGTTTGGGTAGGAGGGTTTGCAAATCATTTGACAAGAGAAAATAAAGCTCTCTTTTCAAATCCTTTAACAAACAAACTCTAATCATAAAGTAAAGGAACCATTAGTAGCAGTGTATTAGGGAATACCTCATTCATTGGTTTTGAAGCACCTTTAACACAGAGATTGCGCTCACAGTCAAGTTTTATTTGTAGAGATGATCAATATGAACCTGTAGCATTTGCAACTGCAGAACTCTATCAAAAGCATTACTTTGTCCATCTGTCTTTTTCCTTAATTATTTTAAGTTGATAAAGAAAATGAATATTATAAACTATTGTACTTTTTTTCCAATTTGCATGATGGGTGAAATAATGATTACTAACAAATTACTAACACTAGTGCTACACATCCCCTGGTTTACCGCACAATTGCTGGAATTGCTACCCGGAATAGCTAAGGTTGTGGGTTCTGATCCTGTTGGGCTTGTCACCAGTACCCCACTCATCACAAGGTGCCTTAGATGTCCACTCAATATAGTTCTTATTGAAATCCTTTTTGGAGGTGAGTGATGTGAGTCATTTAAATATACTCCCAGGTACTACAGGTGTATTTGTTTTTGAGAACAGGTGTCTCTTCCTTATTTGGAGAGCGGTTTCAGGGGATATATATCACTTGAGACCCTAATATAATAACTCTCTCTCTCACCTCCCCTTCATATTTCAGGGAATTGGATTTAAGAGGAATTTCACGAAATCCGGACAGATTTTTTTTTTGTGTGCCCTATTCGCCTTTGAATTTCTGTGTGCAGATTGAATTTTGGTATAACCAGTGTGAAAAATCAGCGGTTGGATTTTGACAGGTTTACCCATCTCTTGTTACAATGAATACCATGCTATTTATGGAAGTACTGTAAGTTTTGTCTTACCATGTTTGCTTTAATGAATACCGTGTTAATTAAGTTGACACTGTTAAATAAGCTAATGGAGCTTAGTTTATCAGGGCTTAAGTGAGAGGGACTTAGCAGCCACATTAATGTAGGTTTTGGGTCATGTTTAGAAATTTAAACTACAGTGCTCTCTGACTCTGTCTGCACCTGCTCCAAGTTACTCCCATCCAGTGCCTGTGCAAAGTATTGTTATACTGGGTGTGCTACCTTGTTCCGTGTTTTCCCCTGTCCTTGCTATTTGATCTTGTTGGTGACTGCTGTCTTGTACTTTGCCTGCCTTCACCACAGAACTGTGTCCTGACCATCCCCGCCTTGTGCTCTGCCTGCCTCGACCCCGGAACCGGACCATTCTTGCCTGCCCCCTGCCTCGACCCTGAAATCAGACCCGCTAATTCTCTAGCCAGAGAAAAGTTCCATCATCCAATCAGAGCAAAGTAAAGTATATTTATAGTAATATGAAAGTTGACACAGATATGACTCCTGAGGAAGCTTCTTTCAAAGCGAAACGCGTAGAGTCGAGACTGAGTAGGCCCTGTGAGCTCCAGTGACTGCCCCACACCCACGGCTCTGAAAAACGGAATCATCTGAAACCGGAAGCGACGCGGACGATCGCCGGAAGTGACGCTACGCAGTCTGGGAGCCTAGAGGAATCGGGCCACCTATAATTCTTATGTGTACATGCCATTGTGTTCAAATGTAAGTGTGATACTATTCGTTATAATATAACTTATATTTAACTAACAATGTTGCACTAAGAGTGTGTTCTTCTGGACACCTGAGCTGACCATCCATCGGGTTAAACCATTGCTGTTGATTCACTGGGAAAGTGTGAGTCCCCATTTCTGTTTTTACCAAAGATGGCAAGATATAAGTACGTGCAGTTGGACATACAGATATATATCTTTATATACAAATATATTTAGATCTATCTTATTTATTTAATTTATTTCTTTATTACAATATATATTTTGTATCTTTAAAGATATGAGAACCATATATATCATACATCCATTCTGTTAGTGTTTCAGTTGTTTTATTATTATTTACATGACTGTTATACATAACAGTATCCCATTTTAACAGACGCATATCTAGCTCTGTAAACAATTTGACGTTTAGATTTAAACATCTGAGATGATTTACATCAATCCTTGATTTGTTTAGATTTGGATCTAAAATTGTTATATCCTCATATAACTAAATCTAGATTAATTTAATTTACATGGATTTAATCACCTCATATTGTGCTATTAGTCATATATTTCATCTATAGAGTTAATATTTTGACCCAAACATTCATGCTGTTGCACAGAAATACCATATGTTTAATCACTACTAATTTTATACAGCTGGCATTGCCAAAGGAGGGGCTATATTAACCACCATCATTTCCCTCCATGCATACACCTTGAGAAAGCGCTACCGAAGCGTGAAACGCGTGGGAGGAGAACTCCCCCCCTCCCTTTTTTGTTTTCTGTTCCCCTTATGTCCAACATGTTTTTTATGTAGCTTTAATAAACTTTTTTTATACATCCCCCACCTGGTGAGTTGTGAGTGCTTCCAGGCATTTTTGGCTGTCCGCCAATCCTCTCTGCTGTTTTTACCAAAGATGTCTCCTATTTAAGAAAATACTACACTATATATTGTTTATATCTTTTTCAAATACGGTGGTATCTGTGCTCCCCAAAACCTACCTTTGACAATATAGTAAGCGGCAGAAGTATTAAAGGGGACAATCTGGAAAGGGATACAACTGTTAAAAAGGCTTTTAATTTACAGTGACGATCTATATATATATATATATATATATATATATATATATATATATATACATATATATATATATATACAGTATATATATATATCTCAAATGGAAATATCACTGTGTGCTCATTTGCATGTCTTAGACAGGTTTGCAGCCCTGCCTTTCACCATTATCACCCAGCATACATTGCTTCCACTGCAGCAAGGGATTCTGGGAAGTGACATGCAAATGAGCACACAGTTCCACCTCTTGCTTCAAAACCATATAACACGGTACCCTAAAGGTTATGCTTTTGAGCACAACCTGGGTTAAGATGCATAGCCTGTAAAACCTACCCACAGACAGCTGTTTCCACCTTAATGGGTCTCATCAGTGTACAGGCGGTCCTCGGTTATCCGACGCAATGCGTTACTCAAAATGGCGTCGGATAGCGAAGCGTCGTAAAGCGAAACCCGTTTTCCCATAGGAACACTGTTTAAATTAAACGTCCCGTTCCTGAAGGCATTTTTAATGCTAAAATACACAGAAAATGTTACTCAAGCAATAAGATATGCTGCACACACATAGATTATGATGTAAACATTATATTTATTGATTCCAGAACTGTAAAATAAAACTATAAAAATAAAACTATGCTGTATTCTGTACAGAAATGTACATGAGCAAAAAAAAAACACATCAATTATTGGAAGAAGATGATGGGGGGGGGATCTTCAATAGACAACGGACTTTTTGGAGGTGATGTAGGTGCAGTTGAAGGTTTCGGCCTCTTGAAGAACCTCTTCATTGAAATCTGGACAGATCCTTTCCTTTTCTGCGTGTAGATCTCTCTATAGCAGCTGATTTGGTTAGACACCCCACGACTGACTGTTGAACTCCGTTCAATGTTAGGGTCATTGTCCTCAAATATGGCCAGTGCGCTATCAATGTGCTTGAATGCCGCAGCCAACATTTTGCTTGACAAAGATTTACGTGGCTGTGGCTGTGCCACATCAGCAGATTGGTGGGCCTCCTCTTCAGCAATTTTTTGCTCTTCTAATTGCATGAGGTCTTCATTGCTCAACTCGTTAGAATGTGAGGCGAGCAACTCCTCAATATCCTCGGTTTCCACCTCCAAGTTGAGATCTCTGGCCATTTGCACAACAGTTTCTGTAACTTCTGCAACAGTCTCTGTAAAGCCTTGGACATCAAACACAAAATCCGGGCACAAATTACGCCAAACTCCATTTAGATTGGATTGTTTCACCTCATTCCATGCCTCTCCGATGTTTCTCACTGCATGAAGAATGTTGTAACCCTTCCAAAATTCTTTTAAGGTTGGACCACCTTCCACATCGTTTGCTCTGATGGCCTGGGCAAATGTTTGCCTAAGATAGTAGGCCTTGAAGGAAGCGATAACCCCCTGGTCCATCGGCTGTATCAGTGAGGTGGTGTTGGGGGGCATGAACACCACCATGACGTTTGGATGATGGTCATCCAGGTACACGGGATGGCCAGGAGCATTGTCCAGGAGCAGCAATGCTTTGAAATCGAGGTTCTGGTTCATGCAATATAATTGCACAGCCGGAACAAATTGATGCTGGAACCAGTCCTCAAAAAGGCTCCCTGTTACCCATGCCTTACGGTTGGACTTCCAAATCACTGGAAGTGTGCTCTTTGCATAACCCTTGAATGCCCTAGGGTTTTCTGCATGATAACAAGCAAAGGTTTTAGCTTGAAATCACCTGCAGCATTTGATCCAAGCAGAAGAGTCAGCCTGTCCTTTGCAACTTTAAACCCGGGCATAGATTTTTCCTCTCTTGCAATGTAGCTTTTACTGGGCATTTTCTTCCAGTAGAGCCCAGTCTCATCAACATTGAACACTTGACGTGCGCAATAGCCACCGTCCTCTATAATTTTGGCCAATGTAACAGGGAAGGTTTTAGCTGCCTCCTCAACAGCACTAGCAGCTTCACCGGTCACTTTAATGTTATGCAAGTTTGCCCTCTCTTTAAACCGCATAAACCAGCCCTTACTTGCAGTGAACGTTTCCTCAGTGGCCCCTTCTCCATGCTGTTGCTTAATGTCCTCATACAGACTCAAAGCCTTGGCCTGAATTAAGGCTAAACTAATGGGCACATGACGCTGGGATTGATCTTCCAGCCATATGATGAGGAGTTTTTCCACCTCAGCAATATGACCAGCACGTTGCCTTATTGTCGTACCTTGCATAGGTGCTGAGCCCTCGATCTGTTCCAGGATTCTTGCCTTGTCTTTGATTATAGTCACAATAGTTGTGCGAGGTATATCCAAGGAACTTCCAATTTCTGTGTTCGTCTCTCCTTTCTCAGAGCGCTTTATGATGTTTTGTTTGGTCTCCAAAGTTATAGATTTTCTATTCCTTTTTGGAGTAACAGCACTTTGCTTTTTGCTTTGATCAGCTATGGTTTATGGCCTAAAATACACCACCAAACCTTCACACAGACTGTTCAGAATGATCTCCCTAGCCTGCAGCCATCTGGTTGTTCATTTGCAGCAATTTTTTAAAGCGTCGTAAGAGCGTCGGATAAGCCGTTCAGGCGTCGTAAAACGGGCCATAGGGATGCATTGACAAGCGTCGGATAAGCCGTTCGTCGTAAAACGAAGCGTCGTAAAACGAGGACCGCCTATATATATATATATATATATATATATATATATATAGCCACAACTCCAACCACCATGAAGTAATGAAGTACTTACAGCTGTGTTTGAGTGCCTCTGCAAGCACAATCTTACCTTAAACAAATATGTGGGTTTCTACAGACAAGACTAAAGTTTTTTTGTCACATTTTGTTCCTCTACAGGAGTACAACCATATCCCAGTAAAGTGCAAGCCATCAACAATGCTGAGAGATCAAGTACTGCCACCGATGTCAATTTTCTTCTGGAAATGGCCAGCTATTGTGGTAAATTCATTAACTATTTTACTATTACTTCACCTTTATGAGAATTTATGAAAAAGGATACTCCATTTCAATGGACCTCTGCATGTACAAGAGATGCAAGCTATTCAGTTACAAGTCACAGAGGAAGCAGAAATGTCCCGCTTTGATCTTGCTAAAGACACACAATTAATTTTAGATGCAAATCCAGTGGGACAAGGTGCAATCCTTTCCTAAACCTCAAAAGGAGTGAACAAAAAATAATCTTGTTTGCTAACGGAAAGGGAAGCCCTTGCAGTGGTGTGGGGCATTGAGCATTTCCATATATTTCTCTATGGAGCACCATTCACAATCATTACTGACCATAATGTGTTGGTCTCACTATTTGGAAATCCCAACATTTTGCAACAGGTCTGCATTGAACGCTGGGGCCTGAGGTTGTAGGCATATCAGTACACTGTCAAGCACAGACCTGATTTCATGTCTATGCATCCTGAAAAAACAGTCCCATCTTCAACAGCACTAGCTGAAGCCTATGCCAAATATATTGTCTTTCAATCAGTCCATAAGTCTCTTACAGTAGACGACCTGAAGGAGTGCTTAAAAAATCACTCTGCATTATCATTTGTCAGAGAATACATAATTTCAGGGAATTGATTGGCCACACCTCAACATTTGACACCAGCTGAGATAGAAGATATCAAGGCGATGGCATTCTACAGAGAACATTTCACCAGCTACAGTATGAGCAATCCATCATTATAAAAGGAAGGAAAGTGGTAATACCAACATTCCTCAGACACAAAATAATTGACTTGGCATACTCGTTATTTGGGGCTGGTCAAAACAAAACAGTTACAGCTGCAGCGGCCGTTATTTTAAAACTTTGCCCAGTGTACCACTCGGAATACCCCTGTCATGGCGCGAGATGTTTTCCAACCGTACCGCCATTGACTCAGGTTTGTATCGGGTGCAGAAAATTGCATTTTAGGTTTGTCTGCAATAAACTTGAAACTCAAGTGGGCAATCGCGAGTTGTTGTCTTAAAAATCTAATAGCAATTCAACCTACAGTACACAGTACAGCCGTACAGTTCTGCAAGTCTGTCTATGTGTTTGTACAGTAATTGTAATTTGACGTTTTATATTTGAAGCAGAGATTAACGTTACAAATTCATACTGTATAATCTGAGGCTCTTTAGCCATACACAGATTACAAATATGAGGACACATACTGTATACAAGATAATAAAGGGAAAAGAAGTAATACAAAAATACAACGTTGCGTCTTCTTCCGAATGTAAAACATTTTTTCCGCTCATGCGTGTACAGTATGTCTAATTGGAACCTTGTTGAAACGCATATGCGTGTCATCACATTTTTATATGTATTATTTATTCATCAATACTTTAGCTAGGCTTGCTCTTCTTTTCATACTGTTTTTATTTAATGTGCATGCATTAATCCCACAACCCCCCATCCCCTCTTACCTTTATGGTACTGTAAGTACAGGTACAGCAAGTGTAAATTTATTCTCTACTTCAGCATAAGTAGGAATCTTCTCCTTCAACACGGAAGATACCCCCCGGGAGGCCTTCACCACTCTTACGGTGCTGGACAGGAAAAGAATACGAGCAGCTCAGAGGAGAAAGTAATTGAGTCAGACACCAGCTCGTTGTCAAAAACCTCTCCCGTTTATTAATAGTTCCAGTCAGGCTTTTATAGCCAAGTGAAGGTGTGTACTTGTAAAGCTCACTTCCCTCATTACGTGATTATCTGGAAAGTTACAATTAGTTCGGCCTTCAGTGAAGGCCGAACGAATCATATTTTTTGCCTGAAGTGCTGAGATAGTACATATGTTAGAACTATGCATATGTGGCTAAACTTCCTGTTTTTTATTCAGGAACTATGTCTGAACATAGTCCAGGAAATCAGCTAACATTAATTGGGTAAAATGTCAGTCAACAACATAATGGAACATAATAGCGGTGTTGGTATAAAATGGTTACAACAGATAACATGGAGTCCCCCCACTGAAATATACATTATCAGCAATTATGATACAGGTAAGTATGGAACTCAAAATAACCATTTTTACCTTTTTATGTCAGCCCTTTCTCTTCACTTTCTACTGTACAGTATTAAATCCTGTACAGGATGTGCTTAACCTACAGTAGTAAATGTTTTTACTCCCCCTCACCCCCCCAAAAAAAAGATTGCTTTAAATTATTTCAACTTGTTATAGTTGTACAGTAGTTATAATGTAGTATAGAGTTACAGTATATACTGTACAGTATACTGTAGTTATACAGTTATACTGTACAGTATATAGTTTGACAGTAGTTACTGTATAGTCCAATATAGTGATATACGCAATGCCTTAAATGCACTTTACTGCACTAATTTTTTCTTTTCTTTTCAGAGCTGCTGCACTAAAAAAGGAAGGGGGGAGGGGGGAATCATGTGTAAAATTATTGAACTGTGTATATTGTAGCAATAGTCATTACTTTACACAAACCCCCCTCTCTCAATGACAATGCAGCCAATACGAAGAAGATAAAGACAAGATTGTACATTTGTGTTATTCATGACAGTATGTGTATTTGTCATTTTTCAATGATTATCCAGATTAAATTAAAAAAATGTCGTCTTTAAATTCATGAGAATCATTGAAACACCCCCACTCTCAAAGAAAAATCACAAAACTTGAAATTCACTTTGAATGTGTGGGGGATTCTCCAAGAAGGGATTTTCACAGAAGAATGGCTTTGCCTTCTTTTAACATTTAAATACATGAATGCTCCTAAATGTGGAAACACATATGCGTTTCAACCAGGTTCCAATGAGACATACATGCATGCGCACAAATGTGATGACACGCATATGCGTTTCAACAAGGTTCCAATGAGACATACACACATGCGCACTAAATAAAAACAGTATGAAAACAAAAGAAAGCCTAGCAAAAGTTGAAAGTATTGAATAATACTATAGAATAAAAGATGTACATTTTTATTTTTGGGGTTTCTAATGAGTTAATTAAACATGCAAGTTCATTGTAATTATACTGCAAAATGCATCGTCAAACAGTAGTGATGATTACAGTACAATGTAAAAAAGTATTGAATATGAAAACAGCAGCATACTGTTTAAGGTTTTCTATAAAGCTCACAATTATTCTATCCTAATCAATAAAAATTGCACTGTCACTAAATTGTTGCCTACAGTACTTGAATTTTTAAATCCGATTCACAATGCGCAAGCAACGTTTCAAAAAAGCGATATTATACTGTAGGTCCATCAAAATCCTTCCTTTTGCCTTTTTCCGCTTGATGTCAGTTTCTTTTCTGGGGCAAAATAGCAGATGCTATTATTTCCATTATTGCGCATGCGTCAAGGCGAGTCATTGGGAATTAAAGCAGCAGTTCAAACAACTTCTGATAGGCTCTGGCTCTTGAGCCCCGCCCTCTCCCTAGCTGTCCACCAATTGTATCTAGTGTAGTAACTGCTCTTGCGTGGAATACAGCAGATCCAACGATAACGGCTCCATCATTTTTTAGAATAACGGCCGCTGCAGCTGTACCGTGTACCTATATCATGTACCGTGCACATGATATAGGGGTTCAGGGGGTACTCCAGCTAAATGATAAAGCTGAGAGTGATTTCTTGTGTGTAAAAAGTTTGTCATTTCTAAAGTGTGCCAAGTATGAGGCTTGTGAGCGTAGGCAATATATAAACTCACTCCATCCCTAACACCAGAATAGGGACATATATATTTGTACCACACAGACGACAGGACACAGTATATTTTATTAAAGAGTTATGTTTAATAGGCATATGTACTGATAACCTGTAAATGAACTATGGGATTTCCAAGTCATGAATTCCAAGAGACCAGATGGCTACCAAGCTTGGTGCCTATGGGTCTATGCAGTATCCTGACTTGAAAGCCTCAGGGATGCCAAGGTGTCAGAACAGGAGGGGTACTGCAGTTCTGCTTGAGTACCCGCATCCTGGGCTAACACAGGACTATCCGGCCACCATTTGCCAGATCCCAGACTCTGTGGAGCCTGGACAGCGGGTGGGCTCAGTATGCAAAGAGGCACCAGGTTGGCAAAGAGGCCAGTTGGCGCATGCCCCTTGACTGACTGAGAAAAGATACCCACCCGGCTTTACAATACTGGCAAATTGGTGATTGGCTGGCAGGAGAATTCCCACTCTCTGATAGGCTGTAGAGGTTGCTGAATGCGACACTGAAACCCATAAGGAGCCTTGCAGCCAATGAGAAGTGCAGATTCTAAGCGCCAAACCAAGAGCGACAAATTCAAAGATGCTCTGTACTGAATAGACGCGAGCCGGCTTCAAAGTTTTTGACCCAAGAATTCTTCTAAGTCCCACTTCTGAAGAACGTAGCGGTCGCATCTGACATTGCATGCCGAAATCAGTTCCAGTACTTTCGTGAGTACCTATCGGTCATTGCAGAGGTCATTTTTGTGAATTTTGTTTAGAGGATAGATTTATTTGTGAGCCCCAATCCCAGTAAGTGTGTTAACCCAGTAAATTGTATTACATTGTGAGTATGTCTTTTCCTGAAATAAATTACAATTTATTTTACCTCCTTGCTTTGCTCAATCAATGATCCTGGTATAAAAAGGTGTTAATAAACCTGGTCTCCCGTGACACTCGGTTTCTTAAAAATGCGAGTTTGTGCATTTTTTGAGCTAACGCTCAGTTTCTCTCAGCAGGAGTACTACTGATCGGTAAGAATGAAAGCTGGCCTAGCCTGAATGGGCGGTACAGCAGATGACCGGGGGGCTTGGCCTCCCCGAACCGGATTGGCCGCAAGAGCGGCCGGGGGAGGGGTTTTAGGTATAAAGCCGGCAGCCAGGAGGGAGGTCCGGCCTCTTGCTCCTGGCTTGCCACAGATTTCGGTGTCCCTCTCCTCCTGTTGATCGGGTGTCCCTCTCCTCCTGTAGAGTTAAGGTAAGCCCCCAAAAGGGGTAATTTCCCGAGCACTCCCCCCTCCCATATTGCCGCGCTGTTTGAACTGGCGGCGAGGGGGAAAGTGGCATGCAAGGAGGAGAGGGACTCCAGGGCGGGGGAGGCCATCCCATCCTCCGTACATGGGCCGGCTCGTGGCTGTCCACCCCCATCCTCCATCTGGGCTGGAGGGCCGGGTGGAGCAATGGGCAGGGGAGGGGGGGAAGGAGGAGGAGTGGCGTCGGGACTCCTGCTCCCATGCTCACTGCTGCGCTCACTCTTGCACTGCTCTAGCCGCCAGCTGCGGCATGGCTGGGGGAGCCGGGTAGCAGAGGGAGGCAGGCGTGTGGGTACCCCGCACGGCCTCGCCTCCTCAGGAGCAGGGCGCGGGCCGCTTATAACACTGCCAAGGGGGGAACATGCTGAGTCACGTCCTCCCGGGAACGCCGGGGCAAGGGGGGAAAAAGAGACAATGAACGGGTGGGGGAGCCACGTGGACCCCCCCCGCATGCGGTGGTGCGTAGGGGGCAGCAGTAGGGGCAAGGCTGGCCTACTGGGGCATGAGGCAGGCGCACAGGGTGCCTGCCGTCTCGCTGGGGGGGAGGGACGACATTGCATTAGTAGTTAGCACGGCAAGCGGGAGAAACTAATATGTACCTTGGTGGTCGGGATTCAGCAATGTGTTGGCTTGGCATAAATCGTGGATTAAAAAATGTAAAAAAAAAAATTGCATGTCATGTGGTTAACTTTCAGAATAGTTGTTAATGGTGGTTGAACTCCGTGGTTGCTTACCGTTCATTGTATTACTGTTGAGCTTTATATGGTTAGCTTAGCAGGGTATGGCGTACGGTTTGCGGGGGAGGATAAGAAGTTTATAGGTTGCTAAAATCGGTATGTTTCGAAATCACAATTAAACGTACATGTCGTGCGTAGGTATATGTGGTAGGCGTTTACAGGTACGTATAGACGTACAGGCTATATACGGGTGCACGTGCATAGTCATGTGGGGGTAGGTGTTCATATGTAGGTATGAACGTTTTAGGCGTTTATATGTGCGTAGACATTTAGGCATGCAGGGGGCGGTATGTGCGTATAGGTACATGTGGGTAGAGCACATTGGGGGTTATTGCAATGGCTGTTGCTCCCATACCATGCATCCCCTCGAGGGGGAGGGGGGGATGCGGCGCAGACGGAGATATGTATGTATGTACGTACGTGCGTATGTATGCGTGCATGCATATATGAGTATAGATAGGTATATATAAGGAAGGATATGTGCATATATATATATATATATATGTATATACATATTTTTTTTTAAATTGGATATGCAAGGGGTAACGTGTAATTTTGTTATTACAGCAGTCGCGCAGTAAGGCCAGCGCATAGGCAAAGCACCGGCACGCAGTGCTATTGGGAATGTCATTACAGGCCAGTACGATGCGGCTCTTGGCGGAAGCACAGGACCACGACGAGGGGTGGCTGCACCAGCAATTGCGGGCACTGACGCAGGGATCCGGAAGCAACCAAGGAGGGTCGGGCAGCCGGGAGAGCGCTCAAGCGGGTTCGGAGGCCACGTGTGCCGAGGAAGGAAGGTGGCGGTTGGTCTACAAAAAAAAAGTGTGCGCATATTTATGTATATAGATATATATATACATGTATGTATGAGCACAGGTATGAGGTCCAACACGGACGGAAGATCCCACCGCCGGGCGCGGGGATAGCGGTGTGGGTCTGGCCGTGAGCTGATTGACAGACGGGCCATGGTAGGGGTAAACGGCGCCCAAGGGGATGAGCGGAGCACGTGAGGCCAGCAGCGGGCACGTATGGGGGGGGGGGCTGAAGCCCTGGATGGCAGACTTCCGATTAGAAATGGATGAATCCTGTGGGGGGGGTGGTTCAATCTTGTTTTCTCTTACAGGTAAGGCTGGAGCGGTCGGGACACGGTCGACCTCGCTTTGCGGTGCTGGTATGTCGTCCACGACTCATAAGCGGATGGGGCGCCTTGGCGGGCCTGCGAACAGAACTCGGAGGGGCAAGGGCCTCGATGTTGGTCCTGACAGGTTCACATTACCGCCGGGGACTGGGACACCAAAGGGTAAGTGTAAGAGAGCAACGCATTTAGGGGGGGCTACCTTGCCAGGCATCAGCGGTTCCACGATACCAGAGAGTTCGGTAGCGGGGGCGGCGGGCAATGCCGAGGCGAGATTGATCAGCATAATGGAAAAGGTCGTTCAGGCGGCGTTACTAGTGGCAGGCATAGGCAAGTCAAGCGAGGCACAGGGAGGAACAGCAGCAGGGGTGAACCCCGGAGCAGCAACCGCGTCAGCTAGAATTACACAGGAGCAGGCTTCGGCGGGGGAGGAAGGCGCTAGTGGGGGAGCGGGCAGCACAGGACCAGCAGTTAGCCAGGTAACATCGGCAAGTCAGGGAGTGGGAGTAACGGCAGCAGCTAGCGCAGTAGGAGGAGCAGCGGAAGGGGCGGGGACCGTGGTGCCAGTAGCGGCATCAGGGTCAAAGAGGGTGGGGATTGCGGCATATGGTGATTCGTACACAGCGGTCACCCGGTCCCTGGGCGCGCATCTGTCAGACGAGGTGAAGGAAAGAATTCGGGCAGGGGACTATGTTGAGTTTCTGACGTTGCTTCCTGGGTACAACGAGGCAGTAGCGAAATCCGAGAAGGGGAGGCAAAGAAGGACGATGTGGAAAGACGGTTGTACCCACGCACTTACGGTAACTGGGTGCAGGCGTTTGGGATATTTTCGGGCGGGGCGGGTGAAAAGGAGCAACAATTATGCTCCGTGTTGTTCAAATACCAGGACATAATCAGGAAGGCGTTCCAAAAATACGGGGGGAATGGGATGGTGGACATACGACGTAGAATTCAGGCATAGTATGCAGGAGAATAAACGGGTGGTTGCGTGGGACCGTAAGGATATTGACTTATATTTAGATCACATTTCGGGGGGGGGAGGTCCAACCTCTCGTGGGGCAGGCTTTCAGGGGGACATGTTCAGTAACAATCCACAGGAGGGTTCAGAATGGTACGCGCGGCCGGCAGGAAGGGGACGCGCAGTCGGTAAACAGTCGGGCATATGCTGGGGATTTAATGAGTCAAAATGCAGATTCCTCAACTGTTATTTCCAGCATAGCTGCGCCGGGTGCGGGGGCCAGCACCACAAGTCTAAATGTTACAAGAAGGACAGTAAGGGGTTTAAGGGGACAGGACAGCAGGATGGCGTGAACGCCAATTTCGGTAGAGACAATGGCGCCTTGGCGGGAAAGACACCCCAATGAAGGGGCAGCCGAGTTATGGCAGAAGGGTTCAGGGAGGCAGCGAGCGAGGGTATGGCGGTACGGGCCTGATTTAAGGGGGGGTTAAACAGGCCCGTCGGTCGCGGCAGTTGGGGGGGGAAAGGGGGGTAGGTGCTTGTCCTGCCAGAGGGGGCTCGGGGCTGGTAAAGCAGGTTGAAGAGAGGGGGCAGGTCACCGGGACGTGCTTCCGGGTGCCCCCTCTTGCATTACCCAGCACCGAGCACTTTCTGGTGCGGACGGGCAGCACGCTATCTCAGTTATGATTATGTTTATTATTAATAAACAAAGCCGCGGCCATTATACCTCCAGCCTGTGTCCTCTCATTATTGGTATGTTACATGTAAATAATACAAGGAGAGGGGGGGAAGCTTGCGCCTCCCTGGTCATGAAAGCTGGCCTAGCCTGAATGGGCGGACCAGCAGATGACCGGGGGGGGCTCGGCCTCCCCGAACCGGATTGGCCGCAAGAGCGGCTGGGGGAGGTCTTAGGTATAAAGCCGGCAGCCAGAAGGGAGGTCCGGCCTCTTGCTCCTGGCTTGCCACAGATGACCCATCCCTAGGTTAACGCAGGATCTGAAGTTTGGTTGGCATGTTAACATTTCTTTATATTGCAGGAAGCTAAAAATACATTGGCATACATAAGGGAGGACGAAAAGATCCGGACGGAGCGGTTATTGCAGGGCCAATTTGCTTTGTCGCGGTGGCAGTTGGGGGGGGGGTAGGTGCTTGTCCTGCCAGAGGGGGCTCGGGGCTGGTAAAGCAGGTAGAAGCGAGGGGCAGGTCAACGGGACGTACTTCCGGGTGCCCCCTCTTGCATTACCCAGCACCGAGCACTTTCTGGCGTGGACGGGCAGCATGCCATCTCAGTTATGATTATGTTTATTATTAATAAATAAAGCCGCGGCCATTATACCTCCAGACTGTGTCCTCTCGTTATTGGTACGTTACATGTAAATAATACTAGGAGAGGGGGGGAAGCTCACACCTCCCTGGTCAGCAAATTTCTAGCGAGTTTGCCATGTTATCGAAGTTTTCTGAATAGCTACACATGCAAACTTGCTCGAAAAGTGTTCAAAACTGTCGATAGGTCACATATCGAAGTTTACTGAATAGGCCCCTGTGAATGTGTTACCCTCTGCCATTATTTTCCTATATTTTTTGCGCCCAATGTCCATGCAATTTATAAGCAAGGATTAGAAGTTTACAACTTTCTTTATGGGGTTGTTGACCGGAGTTGGCAGCAGAGACAGGGAAAGTTATATCATAATATACTAAAACATTAAAAATCTGTCAATTTGCAAAGGGTGTTTTTCATTTTGTGCTTCTCTTAACTTAAACGTTTTCTTCCGTTTTCTTTCTCCAAGAGATTTATGACATACAATCACTTAATATTGTTACAGAGTTTCACCTACGTAAATGTGCATAACTAGTTTGTGACTGACTTTGTGACTGACCTTGGAAACCAGCCTGCTGCATTGTGCAGTAAGGCCATAGTGCATGTTCGGCCGACATCACACGCAAAACATGCACTGCAGGCTGGAGGCATCAGGAGGTGATAGGTAGGTGTGGTGGAGGCGTGGCGGATGCATGGCTATGACGTCACATGAGCGGTCCGCCCTCATTGGCTGAACCGCTCACGTGACGCGTCCGTCGCCTGGAAAAATCCATTTATGAGATATGTTTCAAATTTGCACGCTTGGGCATGCGTCAGTCGCGCACGTGGTTGCAAGCACTATGTGCGCACTCAATTAAAAACATTACTTTGTTTTCACGCCACCATTATAATCACGGCCTAATAGAGTATGGCTGCACGTTATAAGTACCTCAGATCTGTTTCACTTGTAGAACAGACATACGTACAAAAAAATAAACATTGTCCGACAATATACACCCTTTTCCCCTGTCTTGCCCTCTAGAAGGACTCTTTTACAATGAAACATGCATAGTTTTAATATTCCAGCTCTCTAAATATGCATAAAACAAGGGTGGACACTTTAAATTGTGTTTTTGTTTGGCAAGAACTCGACTGGTTTTAGATTTGTAAAAATATATAGAAAACAGTCAAAATAAGCAGGATTAAAAAATAAATGTGCGTAGATCTTTTGCTTCTAAGTTTTATGTTTTTGCAGAGAATATTAACTTATTTTTTTATGAAGTAGTAGACAAATGCATTATTAGGTTTGTATTGTACAAAATAAATGCAGTTTATTTGTTAATGAAACAAACAGTTTAATAAAGCCTGATAGTCATATTCAACCCAGTTTGTTCAAATAAATAAAGCTAGTACTCCATGTGTTATATGAATCAGCAGTTGGGGGTTTATTAACATCCAATTTTTGCCTCTTTAATTCACAGTATCCAGTCATAATTTATTACATAGTCGTCCCCTCAGGGCCAGACTATCTCTAGTAGCCTCAGGGAGGAGATGATGCTTGTCCCAAAAGAGAGTTAGACTGCAGGTCAACAGGTAGTGGCTCATGTGTGTATGGTGACTTTAGGATTGGAACATCATTTAGGAAGGAGGTTTCAAAGCTGTGCTTAATTAGGTGGAAGGAGTGTTTGCCTGACCTCTAATAGTGGATCACAGAGACAGGGGTCCATAGCTGAATGTGATGAAAAAGGAGCCAATTACTTGCATGTCTGCATTATGTATTAACCCATCTGGGCTTGGGATATTGGGTCTGAAGGGGGAACAAAGAAGAGGGTGTGTCAATGATCACACACCAAATTATCCTGTCTGTGGGCTATTGTTCCAAAGATAAGCAATTCATGGGGGCAGCTGGATTTGTAAACTAAACAGAAGAGCATCCAACTGCTTGTCTCTGTACAAAGACATTATTTCCGATTCCAGTTAACATATTTTATTCAAGTTTTTTTCTTGCAGTAGCGGAAATTATATTGTATACTTTGAAAGCCCAGTCCAAAAATCTTATTAACTAATTCCCAACAAGCACTGTAGTAGGATAGTGTATGTAACTGATCTAATAACAGTCATTTATACTTTCAAAGATGTACTGTACATTAATGTCCTTAAGTAGTGAAAAATATGTTTACTGCAGAACAATATACTAAGAAAGGAAATTACAAATATGCCAATCACATAGTTAGTTTCACCCAAACAGAATGTCATTAGTAATTTTAAATGTATGCGTATTTTAACTAATTGCTTCTTTATGTAGCCTGAGTTCTCAAAGCAAATCTTACATTTTAGTTTTGATAAATGATTTCACATAGTTCAAAAACAATCTGTGTTAATTAACCCTGACTATACAGAGAATCTTTATATCATTTGCAATTGTAATGTTGGCTATTTACATTCATTATAAAGAACCAATGCTAATTAATGTTATGGGTCTACCTCAAACATGGATACAGTTTTCAAAAGCAGAGTTATGAGTCTCTGGACAGATACTGAAGGATGTGTTTTGATGATCACCCAATTCCTGCACCGCCCAATGAATAATAAAGTCACAGGAGACAGGGTCACAAGCCCACTCCCATCTGGTTATTCAACAGAAGTTATCTGATCAATCTCTGCTTTACACTATGCCTATAAAAAGGTGTAACTGAAACATTACACAAAGATTTAATTGAGAAGTTAACCATACACTTTTTAAAGTCCTGAACTTTATATATAATGGTCAAATTTAGATAGGATGCGTTAGAATCTGTAATTTCCAGGGTTAAGGGCTGTTATATACTGTGTGCGGCCGTGCGCGCGAAGGCGCGTGAACGTGCCGTACACGTTTTGTGTGTATATTGTGCGTGAGTGAGGTACTGTATATGTGTGTATATGTGTATATGTGTGTGTGAGTATGTGTAATTTATTATTTATTTAAAAAAAACCACATTGGTAAAATTAAAATATTTATTAACATTGTGCAGACACACACATACATACACACATACATACACACATACATACACACATACATACACACACACACACACATATATGCATACATATATACACACACACACACACAAACACATGTACATACATTTCAGTGCCGGTAGCAGCGCAAAATCATTGTATTCCCCGTCTTCCCCGCTGTCGGCCGGATGCCCGCTCACTGCCGTGTGCACGCGCGCGTCCCTTGTATACAAGGGCTGACTAACCTCAGCCAATTATAAGTGCCGCGCGCGCACAGCATAGCGCACGCGGTCACTATATAACAGCCCTTAGAAGGAGCATTGCTAGGGGTAGTACTGGGGCTGCAAGTTATAACCAGTGAATAAAGCTTCCCAATAAGTTAACAATTGAACCAGTAATACTGTCCCAATGTAATAGAATAATGTGAAATAATTTAGCAAAGGTGAAATGAAAGACTTGCACTAAGACTACAAAAAAAGCATTATTTTAGTTGAAAAATTAATTTATTTAAAATCACGCAATACATTATGTTTAGATGAAAGTAGTTATTTCCCTTTTTCCCCCCTTTTTTTTTGCTTAAACATTTACTTTGTTCCATTATTCGTTCTTTGATTAAAAACATTTAAAAGTGAGAGGAGAAATAAATCTGACAAGGAAAAAGAGATTTGATATTTTATGAATGGGCTTGGCTTTTAAAGAGATTGATAAATTGGGTATTGTGACAGAAACCAGGGGGTGGTAATAAATTCCATATATAGGGCTCCCAGGATACTGAACAGTTTCTATCTTGTTTAGGCAGCCTCATAATACATGCAGTCCATCCCACAGTTTGGCAAGTGCTGGAACTGAGGGATGAGGGATCCAAACCAGAGTTTGTCTGCTGCCTGATTTCTGTCACCTGTCCTGCTAATTAGAAATCAGGTGTTTAAGACTGATTTCCTGGTTCCTCTCCCCTCTCCCCCAAGAGCCTGGAGGCAGGAAGTCTGCTGGAAGCAGAGAGGGGAAAAGCCTCCCCCCAAACAGGTTAAATCATTCTGCTCTTTTTTGTCTAAAACTGCAAAGTTCCTTATTTTGTTGTTGGAAGTGGAAAAGCCACTTCAACCCTGAGTCAGGGAAAACCTAAGTTAAGTTATTGCTCAGGTGAGCAGGTTTTTGTTTTGCTTGTGTTTCTGTTGTATGCAGTGTGGCAGTCTCAGTGCCTGGGACTGAATAAACCAGGCATAGCCTGTTTAAAGGAACAGCACGTGACGCCTCGTCATTTAACCTACCCTAAAAGACCGTGTTCTAACAGTCCCAGACAGACGCGGAGCCCCGGAGTAAGCCGTTTGTCACAGTATATATAGAATCAAACAAATCGGTATAACTAAGTATACAAATATTTGAACCATCTCAGTCCCCTTGTTTCTAATATAAAACAAAGGTCAAATACATATTTTTAAAACAATCCAAGGAATTTAGACATTTTTGGTATGGCAAATTCCATTACATTTAGCAAAACATATTTAACATAACTGGCACAAATGTTAAACCTGGTGCTAACTTAAAGTTAAAATCATAAAGAATTACTGGAAATTTCAAGATTATCTCTAGAAAAAAATGACAAATTACTTTTTCTCAAGAGGGATTGTTCCAATTAGGAAATTGGAAATTCATTTTAAAATGTAGGACAAAATGGGCAAACAAGTAATTAGTACATCTCCTCTTGTCTCTCACAACCGTTTTCTGTATGGCTTTGGTCCCGCTGCGGCCGGCGGGGCGCGCGGCCGCGGACCACAAGCTGCTTGCCTCTGTTCTTGATGTCCCCGCTGGCTCCTTCCGGCGTGGCTGACTGCGTGCTGTGACGTGTCAGCCAGCCGGAGCTACAAGGAGCTTGTGGTTTCGGCGAGTGCCGTGTCACGTGGCATGCAAGGGAACCAATCACGGATTGGATCCCAGCAGCCAATCCGATTTCCCCACCACCTGCTCCGATCCCCCCCCGTTCCATTCACCCCCCCCGTTCCGATTTCCCACCTCTGCTCCGATCCCCCTCCGATCCCCCCCGTTCCGATTTCCCCCCTTGCCCCGATTCACCCCCCACCCTGTGTGTATTTACCTGTGTGTGTGAGTGTGAGTGTGTGTGCCTGTGAGTGTGTGAGTGGAGGGAAGCAGGGAAGGAGCTGCGGGAGGGAAGCTGTGTGTGTGGGGGGACGAAAGGATGGACCCTCCGCTCAAACCACGCCCCCTCCCGCTCCCTACAGACCGCAGGTAGCGGACAATTGCCTGTCAGCGCGCCGCCTGTCTGCAGTGCGGGCGCGCTGACTGAGGGAGCGGGGCCTTAGCCTAACCCAGATTTCTTGATAAAGAACGCTGTGACGTTCGAAACGTGTTGGATGGGTCTCATGACACATGAAAGTACCCTTTTATTTATTTTTTGTTTCTGGGTCCTTCCTGCTCCATTTGGTTTGTGTGCTCCTCCCAATTTTTTTTTCACTTTTTTTTTTTAACCCAGATTTCTTACCTGACATTTGACACCTCAAGCCAAATAGATCTAAAAATGAGATAAGATGAAACCATACCATATCTTATATAAACCCTATATTCAATCCAGGGGGGGAGAGGGAATCATCATTGAAGTTTAAAGTTATGCTTTCCCTTCAACGCACCTTGAACATATTTGCCAGAATAAACTGACTTCTGATACAGATTATCACGCCACTAACTGCCATTGGTAACCTGTATTGGAGGTTAACAAATCTTCCCCCTTTGTAAGATTCATGGTCCAATATTTATGCCCGAATACATCAAGCTCCAGTAACTGGGAAAAACACAGCATTATTGCTCCAAAACATGCCTTATTTTTATAGTGCAACAATGTAGCACAGCTAAAAATAACGCATTTTTTAATCTGGTCCATTACATATATGGGATCCATCAAAAAATAGTCATAATCAGCGTTTTTATGTATTATGATGCCATACATCATGATTAACCGCAGAAATACAGCACATATTTATTACTTACTCCAGGTTGGAATTAGCCCTGTCTTGCCTATGTATATAATGGCCAACATATTGCCCATTATATACATATGCAAGATATCTGGACCAAACCTTACTGGTGATGAAATATTACTTTAAATAAATTATAGTACATATTAACCTCTTAGTAGCCAAAGTGGTCAACTAGCAATGTGTTTCCATGATCTGCATGAATCAACATTAAGCTACAATACATACCTCACTTAGTCACCTTAGTTGCTGGTAAAGCATTGACTGGGGCCTCTACCCCCATCATCCACCAGTCTACTCCTAACCACTGAACAAACCTAACCCCTCCCCTCTCTAGACTAATGGTCAATATTCCTATTAGCCAAATCTGGCTAATAGGGCTTTGGCCTTTAAAAAAAAACATATTAAAAAAATACAGTACGTAACAAATATTTGAAAAAAATACATTAAAAACATAAAGCCATTTATTGTCACTGTGGCTACCTAGGCCCTCTGAATCGGAACCTACAGATGTAGCAAGACTTACTGACTGTTTTCGGTGCTGCGATCATGTGCGGCCACTGGACTGGATCACAGCCACCTGCAATTACATCCCCGAAAAGATTAAGCAGCCCAGGAGTATTAAATCTGCGTGGTCCATTCCTCTGAATGGGACCCCACAGTGTTAACCCTGTTTGGCCATCAAGAAACCGATACCAACCTTCTTGATGAACTGTGCAGCTATCTCCTTCTGAGGGGCATACCATAGGACAATATTCAGTCATCTACGTCATCAAGATTGCTGGACAGTGTCAAATGACCTGTCAAGCCCCCTTAATGATGTAGATGACCCATATTCGGGCATATACATCATCAAAGGGGTTGGAATAGACTGGAGACTGTGTCTTACCTTCAAAGCTGCTGGGGGGAAAATAAAGATAATTAAACACAGTAAAATATTAAACATACATTAATTACCCCATTAATTACCTTAGTGGCTAACAGCTATGGTAATCATGGGGTTAAACCATCCCACTACCCCTCTGGGAGGCCTAACCACCAACTCCAGAGAAACTATCCCCACCCTTTTTACCCCCAAAACAACCCCCTCCCCCCACCATCACACACAATAATGGTCAATAGCCCTATTTGCCATATAGCACTTTTGCCCATTCAAATATACTGTAAAATACATTACTATAAAATAAAATACAAATTACAATACAATACACATTATAATAAAAACAAGCACTAGCCATTTAATCCATTGATTGTCACTGTGAATCCTATGCCCTCGACAGGGGCATAGATACCCACATTGACAATCAATGGACACCATATTGTAAATAAATGTGTTACTTACCCATGCTAAAATAATGGTCACCCTCCTCCTCATCATCATCCTCAGTGGCACTAACATCCAAGAAAGTGCCAATGCTCAACCGTTAAAACACTATCTACCGAAACAGTAACCCCTTAATTACCTTAGTGGGTAGTAACCGCTAAGGTAATAAAGTGGTTAATCCCCTCCTGCTACCCCCTGGGAGACCTATCCACCCATGCCAGGGCAACTACCACCTTAACTCACCCCCTCAGCCACCCCACCTTCACACATAGTAATGGGCTAATACCCAAATATGGCTAAAAGCAATTTTGCTCATTCAAAAGCATACACAATTACAAGTACAAATTACAATACAATACAAAGAAACACTAGACATGTATTCCATGAATGTCACTGTGGTTACCTATACCCTCAATGGGGGCACAGATATCCACATTGGCAATCAATGAACACAGTATATTATATACATGTGCTACTTACCATTGCCAGGGTAAAGGCTTTCATACTCCTTATCCATAGTGGCACCAATCTCCTCAGCTTGATCCCCGAAGCAATGATCCTCAGATTGACCCACAAAGCAATGATTCCCAACTTGACCTTCCCCTGGATTTCTTTTATTGTTTCCCACTGAAGGTATGCAATCTTCCAACAGCATAAGATCTTCATGATCTAAATTGCTAAATGGGGCATCTCTAAAGGCCATCCTTTTTTTGTAGGAGGTTTTTTACATAAAACTGTCAATCTTGCAGCTGATTTTTGACAGGTGTCGGCTTATGTTGTTTCAATGGGGGGGAATTGTACTTAAAGTTTAGCAAGGGATTATGAAAATCAAATTTCAACAGAGGAGTGTTTTGGACCAAACACATGATTTCTCATATTTACTTCTCCAGTGACCTCTCTGGGAGAAAATCCTGATATATGGAAATGTAGTGTATAGAGTTTTCTGTTTATGTTTTATATTGTTATTTTGAGAAACTGTTCTGCATTTATTGTAATTGTATGTTTTGGAATCCTTTTTCTATAATCTAAGCACTGCATTTTTATATATATTAAAACATGTAATAACATAGTAAACAAAAACCCACAAAAAACGCAAATCCTACAAAAACGACGTTTGAATCCTGCCCTATTATATAACCGCACGCATAACTTTCATTCTGCAATACTTAAACACACGACGTGAGCTACATTAACAGATTTGGGCACTCATCACGGTAACAATGATAACAACGATAACAACAATGACCGACTTAATCCTAAATTTGAGCAACAAATGGATATCTGTCCCATAGTACCTGCTAAACCTGATGTGTGTAATCATTATATGCCACTCAGTGCCACAGATACAGATGAAGCGGCCGTTATTCCAACATTTCACGATTTGTATTCCTGGGCATACCCAGTTCGTGCCACATGATTTCTTCAAACTTTCCCGCATTAACACGCGTTTACTAGTGTTTTGTCTAGTGCTGGTGTGCATTCACGGCAGCGTTCATTGAAAAATAACGAGTGAATGCTGCATGAGATACAGCAGAGTTCCTGAAAACGGCTCTGTGAAATGTTCGGCTAACAGCCACTGCATCTGTACATGCATCGCCCAGCATGTTCAGCAGATGACGTCACATGATATTCTCATTTTTAATAAAGTCACTCTTTGGTTGAACTTTCTTAGCCATGCCCTCTGAACCTTGCAGAACCTTCCAGAGAATACCTTCCTTCCAGAGAAGGAAAGATGAACTTTGGGCCTAGACTCAAGTGATTACCAATCTAGTTCTTTGAGCATTTTGCAGTGATGTGTGTTGTAGTTGCATTGGAAAACAAAACGGCATATTGAATTGTAGAGGGTGTCAAGTTTGCTACGGTGGGTTTGGGGTGCCAAGCCGTATACTATGTCTCCATAGGCGATAATTGGCATTAGCATCTGCTGTGCGATACGCTTTCTGACCAGCAGACTTAGGGAGGATTTGTTCCTATAAAGTACACCTGGTTTGGCATAGGTTTTGGATGTCAGGGTAACAATGTGCATCCCGAATGTTAAGTGAGAGTCAAACCATATGCCCAGGTATTTAAAACTAGTAATAGGAGTTAGGGTGGTGTTAGCGTTGGTTTTGATCTGGAGCTCAGTCACTGGAAGCTTTGAAAATGTAGTCTCGGTCCCAAATACCATTGTTACAGTCTTGTCAGTGTTTAAAAACTGTTTGTTTTGGGAAATCCAGTTTTCGAGTCTAAAAAAGTCAGACTGAAGTATGTGTTCAAGGTTGGAGAGGCTATGGCTGTGTGCATATAGGATTGTGTCATCTGCATACATGTGTATTGAGGCTTCCTTACAAGCTGTGGGAAGATCATTGATCAACACTGTAAAGAGTAGGGGCCCCAGAACAGAGCTTTGTGGGACAACACAGGTGATATCCAAGGGGTTGGAGTTAGAGCCTTAGATGGACACATGTTGGGATCTACTTGATAGGTAGGACTGAAACCAGTTTAAAGCGTGCTTCCCTATTCCAGAGCACTGGAGTTTGTTAAGCAGGATAGCATGGTCAACAATATCAAAGCCTTTGCAAAATCTAGGAATATTGCAATAGTTGTAGATGGATCATCACCAGCACCACTTTTAATAGATTGATTAGATTTACAGGTATATACAATGGCACCAATGCCAACACCATAACGGCCTGCACCAAAACTATGTCCACTTCTTCCCCTGCCTTTTCGCCTACTTTCCAAATATTTATTCAACTGACTATGACTAGTCTTTCTACTATTAGACATGTTGGTCTATTTAATTATTAATGCCTGGTTGTTTTGTGCTTGAGCTGGATGATACTAGTGTTAGGCAATATTAACGAGATATACTTTTGTACACTACAGTGAATTGTTATTTCAGAGTGTTACTAAGCATTAAAACAGCATTCTTTGTCACTCACCAATAGTGTAATAAATAATAAGACGCCGCTATTCATAACTAAAACTATTATGCTGAACAATAGACTACTACAATCACCGTAGTAATAATAATAAGACTTATCCCATGTACAAAGTTCTGAGCCCCTCTCACTGACAGAAATGCCAAAACAAATTAATTTAATCAATGTTATAATTATGTTTGATTTAACTACTGTACAGTATATATTAATAACTCACAGCACAGCTCAATGCAAACAGCTCAACTACAGCTAAAGAAATGGCTTCTGCCTGAAGTTGCACCCGTATTTATACCTTACCCTTAGTCTACTCCTCCCCCTCCTCAATGGATCACACATTTTCAAAATGAATTCAAATGAATTTTAATCTGCAAAAAGGATATCAGAGGTACAATGATAATCATTGGTGAATGATAGGGGAGCGCAATACGTGGAATATATGTGGAAAAGAAAATGGATGATATAGTGTAAAAACACAATGTACAATTTCTGTGCTGGAGGAGACTTTAGATTTGGAACTCACATTCTTTCAAACAAATAAAGGCATCTCCAAAACAGTGGCAAAGGTGTTTTCAATGAGCAGGATATGGGGATATCCCTCAGGGTATACGGGGGTCATGTGTGGTAAGATGTGGAGAGAAATCAGATATAGTGCACACCAGTGTAATACAAAACTCTTTATCTAATAAAAACTAGTGGAAATACACTTACATTTTAAACATGAAATACAGGCACATAGTAAAAGCGATTGTAGCTTTTGGGCTCTCGCCCTCCCCCCATCCGCTCGGATCTCACTCTCGTCGCATCACTTCCGGTCCGCTGCACGCGTCTATATCCAATACGAGAGGATCCCCAATATAGCTGGTGAGGCAAGGTATTGTGTAAGTGAGGTCTTCAAGCTCCCCCGCGTCGACTCTACGCGTATGGCATCATCCGCTACGTCAGGCATCATGATAGGTCACTGACTCCTCTCCAATAAATATTCGAAGCTCTATTCTAATTGGTAGATGGTTAACACAACTACACACCTGATTGGACGACGATCAACCTATCCTATTGAACACTGTTTTTACGTTATTACATTATATTATCCATTTTCTTTTCCACATATATTCCACGTATTGCGCTCCCCTATTGTTAACCAACGCTTCACCTAGAGGTAACATCAAGGACCGTTCCCAAGAAAGGTGTTTTTTTTTTGAGCTGCATATTTATTATTGTTTATTCACTCAATCATCACTATTTTCACTAGTTTAATGTAAGGAATCGGGGGAACACGTCCCTGTTGGCATGTTCCCTCCTTACCTCTCGAAAGTACAGCAGCTGCCGCTGCCTCCGCTACCCTCTCCGCCCATGCGCGCACCCCCGCTCCAGTTACACAGCGCGCACGCACTCACTCCTCTTCTACTGCTGCCACGGAGCTTGATTCCGCCTACTCTGACGCGTCGCGCCTCCCTAGCACGTGGCGCACTCACGTGATGTCACGCAACTATTCCCAGCTGCGTGTCAAGCACTGATTGTCCCTTGTCTCCTGTGAACCTATCCCAGTCTCCACTGGGGCCGAGTCTCCGCTCCGCCCCCTCTGCTATTGGTTTCCTGTTCCTTTTTATATCCTGTTCCTGCACTCAATCAGTGCTCGGCATAATCCCTTGTAGCCCTGTGCTGTCTGGTCTTGTGCTTGGTCCTCGCTCTTATCTTTTCAGTCTCCACGTTCCTGACCTGGTCTGTCTGCGTACCTCCTCTGGATCTCGACCACGCTTACCTCTATTCTCCCTGGACTCGGCTAACGGATACTGACTATGCGGCTCTCTCCTCTCCCAGACCATTGGCTTACGGACACGACTACTCTACCTTCTCTCCCAGGATCCGGCAAGTACCCGACTAACCCTTCTCTGCAGCCCAGTCCCGGATACGCTCAATACCACACTCGGGCACGCCCCCCTCTGCTGTGGGTGTGTGGTATCTCGCCTTCCCACCTCAGTACCGGGGTCTTGTCAGGTTTGCAGGCAGCACGAGTGTTATATTTAATTATTTATCATTACTGTATATCACACTATATTGCACTTATTGTTATTTCCTCATAAGGAGCGATGTTTTATTATTTCATTCACTGTACAAGAGTAATCAGCTGAATGGATTTCGATTAATCCACCACGTAGTTTACCAATTATGGACTTTTGGTCTGAAAATCCACAGTTGTGGATTGTCCTTTTTACGATTGATCGTGGAAATCTGTGGACCAAACGAATCGGCAGATCCCTTGTGGATCTAAAGCCACACCCCAAATTTGCCCATTTCTACTCCCGAGTCTTCTAGATGGTGGGGGTGGGAAAAGGGAGGAGGGGAAGAAGGCCTGTTGTCGTTGTCCCTAGTTGTACAAAAAAAAAAATTCTGGCAATATGCGTCTACAGAGGAGCATGAAATTTAACAGAGCATATAAAATAATCTTCTGTTCTACAAGACAGAAACAAAGCTCAACCAAGAACGTATTGAAATGCAACGATAAGTGAGGGTGGCCCTGGACCTGAGAAAACAGCAATGGCACAAAACCAATTCCTTTCTTAAGCAGATGCTGGACATCCATAGAAAAACCGCATCAGATCTGGCAGAGATGTGCTGCATATTACGGGAATGTGTAGCAGGGATGAGGTGTAATGCAAGGGGCAATAGCACTCGATCAACATCAACCATCTATTACCCAACAAGCCGGCAACATCCTTAACCAACGCACACACAGCCAACATGGTTGACATGTGGCCCACCTTGAAGAAGAAGAGGCAGCCAGCCATGCACAGTGCTACTAACATTATTTACTAACAGTTCTCACAGGTACAGTAAAATACACTCTGAAGAAGAAAGTTCTTGATTTAGAGGCTGTTGGTGAAAACTTTTAAACAGCCTATGATAAAGTAAGCATTACTTCTTGCTTGATAAATCATTGAAAAGAGACAATGTGAAAAAACACAACTCTCGGGATATAAAAAAACTTATTGCTTTAATTAAAAAAGAAAACCACTTATAAACTGACTTATTTACCACAGATAATAGAACCTTTTCCAATCTAAGCTTGCCTCTTCAGAGACAAAAGAACCTCATTGGTTTCCTAATAAGAGCTATCAATTCAAAATAAGAATTAATGTATTATAATGTGTGCAGCTCGCACAGTTTGTAATGCTATGATCTTTGTAATGCCTGTAATTAGAATTGCATAATTACATATCTGATTGCTCGCAATTTATATTTTAGGCAGCTGGGATTGTTTAATTTAAGAACCTTTTAAATGCAAAGC
This sequence comes from Ascaphus truei, assembly GCF_040206685.1. NCBI lineage: Eukaryota > Metazoa > Chordata > Amphibia > Anura > Ascaphidae > Ascaphus > Ascaphus truei. The sequence continues at coordinate 53,637,549 of NC_134488.1, read as the reverse complement.
TCTAAACATTGTTTGTTTAATCCTTTTTGCAAATAACTGTTTTAGTTAATGTGATCTAGTTTATTTAATATTCATAGATACATTTTGGGGTTATAATTGTCCTCTTTTACAGTAACTCAATTTGAAATGTGTGTCTTTCAAGAGATATGTTGGGCACAATTTAGAGTTGCACATAGGTGTATAATAAAAAATGTATAAATATTATTTACACTGAACCTATGTAACACAATATTATATATTGACAAAAAGGTTGGTAGAAACAACCCAAAAGGTACCTATTTGCACTCATTATGACCAAACGTTATGGCCGGAAAAATTAAATCCGAGGGTAATTATATCCCTATATGGCCACTCACAAAATTGTGTATCCAGTTAAAAAGGCATTTTATTCCATCAACAAAATATACATATATACAAGAAAGTGAAAAAAATCATAATTTAAAAATATGGAGGGGTATTCAGTGTGGGATCAGTATATTAGCTCAACACAGCACTTAATATCAGCAATGTGTATCCAATTAGTATAGAATGGATACTTGCAGAGAGGAGGAATTAATCTCAAAAACTAACTGTATAATAACCATATACTGAAACAATGATCAAAGTGCATGTATATCCGCTTCAAACCGAATGATAGGTAAGTAAAGCATATCACAAAAAACAAAACACAAAGGGAGCACAGAGCTACATCTAATATGACACAAATACACAGTGAAATACCTATATATATCTATCTCTTGAAAAAAGGGGTAATTTGGGGGCGTGGCAACGACTCGGAGCTGAGCGGTCGCAAGCTCAGCTCCCCAGAAGCGTATCATCCAAGGCAGTAAAACGCCTAATAAAACTATAACCTCAGCTACAAAAGTGGGTGACTGGTTCCCCTTGGCCCAAAATACTTTGCGGTCTGAACCTGGGACTCTCCGGGGGATGGATCGCAGCGTGACTCTGCAAGGGAAATCTCTCAGCAATAGCTCTCTGAGACTCCCAAGATGGCCGCCGGACATACGTGGTTGGGCTGATCTGAGTTCCTCGGGCGCAATTAACTGATAGAGCACCATCGGGAGGGTTCCAACAGTATATGTGGTGCCCAGGCGGACTCCGGTGCTGTCTCAGACAGGAGCTGTAGGCAGGCAGAAACCAGGGGACTCAGACGGAATCGGGACCCACAGCTTCATCCCAACCCACCAGCCTAGCGTCAGAGGGTTCGGAGGAGGGGTAAGGCACCACGTGGCAGGGAGCAGAGGAGGTTTGCCTGGTGGGAATACCCAAATCAGGACTAAAAAGGGCCCCAGGCTGTCGGCTGCTGGTCGGCGCAGCGGCAGAGGAGGCCCCTGAAGGGCAGGGAGGAGGGGGTGCCATTTTGATCTGGTGCCCCTTAAAGCTGCTCGAGGAACTCAGATCTGTATCTGTTCTCTCCTGCTCAGCCCAGGCCTGATTGGGGCCTCTGGTTTCGGGCTGAGCCCCCCTCCCCCACATTCTGCCTCCCTCCCCCTCAGAGACAATCATATAATGACTGGGTTAGGCTCAGACCCTAGGACCACCTAAAATATCGCCTATATCCGGGGTAGCCACTGTGGACCTCTATAAGGCCTATAGAGACCTCAACAAGGGTCCAATAGTACGGGCATCAAAGGGCAATATCTATTCCTCCCCTTATCTGTGAGAAAAAGGGGACGGAAAAGTCAATTTAACAATCAAACAATCACATAGATTGCAAAACTACGATCCCTCTTCAAGGAACAAATACCCCTCCACAAAAAGACCTGTTAGCAGAAAAGACTAATTAGAGCTGGTTCAAAGGGAGCCTTGAGACATGTGGGCCGCAACACCCCAGATTCCATTCTTAATCTACGAAAGCAATTCGGCTCGGCCTAATCTTCAAAAATAAACCGTATCACATGCAAGTTACATCTACCATGGCTTCGAAAGCAGTTAGAACCATCAAAAAGAAAAAGAACCAGAGTGAGTTCCGAGATTACTTTTAAAATTATGGTCGGCCGACACCACAACAGGAGGAGTTGGAGGTGACCCCTCCAGTGGAACATTTAGACTCAGGCCCAGGGGTGAAGATCGAAAATCTTTCCACAAAGAATGATCTACTTATCTTTTATATCCGTGGGATCCCAGAATCTGTAATGACATTGAGGGGTTCATGGGCAAATGGTTAACTTCGGCACTACCTGATGCTACAAAGGAGTCTCTTACCCTGGACAGATGCCACAGAGCGTTAAGATCAAGACCCAAACCAGGAGACAGGCAAAGGGACGTGGTGTTGAGATTCCACTATTTCAAAACAAAGAAAGCCTTCAAAACGGTGATGAGAAGATCCAGAGACCTCGAGTTCCAAAACATACCCCTACAGATATACGCAGATCTGGCGCCTTCCAGACTCGCTAAAAGAAAAAATCTCAGAGAGGTGACAGCAAAATTAAGAGAGCACAATATCAAATACAGATGGACATTCCCTTTTGGACACTTTAATTAAAGACAGAGACCACAGATGCTGAGGAACCCAGACAATGGTGAAGCCTTCCTCGAACATCTAGGTCTGAGTTCTTGTTCATCTGGACCTGAATCAAGAGGCGGGAGCCCTCCGGCCATGGATCCATCTCTATCCACGACTACCTTGAGAAGAACCCCCATGCAGATCCCTCAGTGAAGTAGACTCCCAAAGTTAAGACCAAACCCAAGCTGAACTATAGATTCAATTATCGGTACGGAGTAATTAGTATGTTATATTGCCTGAATCTTGGCCACTACCCCCAATATATCTGTGTCAAGGAAGACACAGTTGCCCTTGTTTTTTTACTATTATCCCTCATCCCCAGATTTTATACCCAAGGGCAGGTGAGCATCAGGACCGTCTCTCCAGAGATATATCCATACGCACTCTTTATTTTTGTCCTCGGTTTTCCCCCTCCCCCCACACATTTTAGTTACTTTCTCCATCCCTCCCATACACCCTAGCCCAGAATAGCCAGCAGCTGATGAGAATGTCAGATGATCAGAGACGCAGTCTAAAAATTGGTTCTATAAATGTTGGATGTGGTGGGCCTATCCCATAAGGTAATTTTTGGCACTCTCACTCAAGTTTAATGTGTAGTACTGACCTAAAAGGAGGTAAACGATAAAACCGGATGTTATGGAGAATGGGATAGGTATTCCCTTTAAATTTGAAACCTATTTAAGCTCCTTAGCCAACCCAAGCTACCTAGACGGACTCTACAATGATGTGAAAAGGTCTAACTAAGCTATAATCTATGTTCCAAATTAAAATAATTCTAAATCTCTCATTTTACCTTCTCTACACTAGAATTTATTTGTACTCCTTGATTTCCACAACCCAGACCCTTTAAAGTGTATCCCCACAGCAGACTCAGAAGACATCCTAAACAGACACCTCACTCTAAGTTATAATCTTGCTAAATATTATGACTTGTGGATCTGCGACTGTGTGGTTTTTCCCTCTTCTCTTCCTTTTTGTTGGTGCCCACCCCTACCACCTTTTCCACAAATTTTCCCGAAAAGGTTTTACCTCTGTATTTCACGCCAAAATCTGTTTATATATTTTTGTGCTCTTCCTCCCCCCCCACCCCACTAACCCCTCTATTTTATGTATCCACCCCCCCCCCATACCCACCCTTTAATGTTTTATATCTGTATATCTCCGCCTGAAAAACTGATACAAAATTTAAGTTGGTTGGAAAAAAGGGTAATTTAGTTTAACCCTTTGGCCAAAGCATTATAAGCCTGAGAACTACTTCAAGGCATGACCATGATCATGCACACATGCCTGTTACACAAATAGCTTAAAAACGTGTCACAGTTACTAAATTGGAAGGTATATTTGTAACAATCACCAATATGTACAAGTTCACCAATAGATGATTAGTACATTCAAACAAGCTGTGTTACTACAACTTAATAGTGGATACATTTGTTACCTTGTGTTTTTTACCTGATACAAATGTAACAATTCAGCCAGGAAGTGATCAAAAAATTACTTGTAAATTCAAACTGGCTATGTTACTAATGTACTAATAAGATGGTTTTAAGAAATGCCCTATGTCTTTTACCAAATGTAAATGTTAATCCCAGCTGCTATAGTACACGCTAGATAAATGTATAGTGCATGCTAAAGATATTATAATATCATTGTGGTATGACCATATATATTACTGGCGTACTGAGAACCTGATATCCCTATAAATCGTGGGTTTTAACCTTATAAGTCCCAGATATATAGTGTGCCAAATAGCATAGTATCAGCTGGAATGACACGAGACATCACCAAAGCCGCCATACGACCCGATCTGTGATCACTCCCTGCCCTCGGACCGTCGCTCCCCCTGCGGACGTCACAACGGTGATGTTATAAAACTGATGTATGTTTCACGTTATGCGTAACGCTTTCTCAAGGTAAGTATGTTAATTAGTCTTTAGTAATGATAGCCTTAAATAAGTGAAAAAGGGGTGTGTTTAAACTCTGTGGCCCATTTATTTAGAGTTCCGAGCAAGGCATCAATCAATCTTATCTACCAATCGGAAATACCGAAGGTAAAGTGTCTTGTCACCCCTACCTGTTTAACCTAGAAACAGGTTCATATCCTCCTGCCTATATTTTCGCATGAGGATCAATTGATTATAAATATAATCAATGCTGTCAACAGAAGTTAATTTCTCATTACGTACATTTTATGCTCATATCCTGCAATGTAATGTCTGACTCAGAGGAGTGTATTAAGTGTGGTCCTATAGCACCTAGCTATAACTGATGTAAGGATATATGGGCCAATCCATCTAGGTAGATAGAGATTATGGTCATCAAGTAGGTTTGATATTAGATAAACAACAATATAGTGGGATGTGATAGCAATATAACTACTACAAACAGTTCCAATAAACAGCTTATGACTTAGGAAAAATACTCTCCATAAATAACTATAACATCACACAGAAGTGGAGGGTGGAAGAGGTTTAGGAGAATTTACATTTATGTCAGAGGATATCAGTGTTGACAGTAGCAAGTGATGTGCAGAGTTTAAGATGTTAACTGCTATAGCTGTTTAAGTACAATATACAGGAAGGGCATAGGGTGTTAGAAGGTTTCTTTATGGTACCTGGTAAAGTTCCATATAATCACATACAGATGGCAGCAGGCTCCATTCAAGAAATGTGGATTCAACAGTGAAATCCTGTTGATTACCAGTATTATAGGAATGATAGACTTAAAATGGACTTGCCTCTAAAAGTCAAAACGTGTCCAGGTGAGTTTAGACTCTAGTGTATACCTGGATCCCCATATGTTCCTATGTAGGAACGGACTGACATTAAGTGGAACTGCCTCTACTAGACAATACGGTTCCTAATGAGTTTATGACTCTATATATCTCAAGTTTTTTCTACTGCCAATCGGAGGTAAATCTGTGGTATAGATTACCACATGGTGATACATGGTGATTGTAGTAGTCATACCTTGTGCATTAGTGGGGAATATTTAGTAATGACTTATAGATATGGTGAGTAGATGAATCCCTCATTGAGTCCATGTGGATGAAGTGTCTGTAATGTAAAAATCCATTTGCATTCATTTTGCATCAACCTTCTATCCCAGTTCCCTTTTCTGGGTCCCCAGGGTATGTGTTCGATTCCACAGAATTTAAGAAAATTGGTATCCCCATTGTGTATATTGTTAACATGACGAGCAATAGGGGTGTCGAGTAAATTCCTCACCGACCCTATATGCTTGAGTATGCGCTCTTTAAATGCCCTATGTGTCTTGCCTACATAATATTTGCCACACCTGCGTGAGATCAAATATATAAACCCAGTGGTGAGGCAATTTATAAAGTCTCTAATTTTGTAGGTCTTTGTTGTTTTAGGGTCACTGAAGTCTTCAGTGGGTCTCATAAACATGCAAGCCTGACACCTCCCACATGGTAAGAACCACTGGGTTTCCTGTCATCTAACCACGTTCTAGTAGGTTTTTCCTTGTAGTGACTGTGGACTGGCGTATCCTTCAGGTTCTTAGCCCTTCTACTTGTCATAGTCGGAGATGTTTTAAGGACCTGTTTTAAGTCTGGATCCTCCAATAGTAGGTGCCAGTGTTTTTGATAAATGGTTCTCACATCCCCCCTTGATTGTTGAATGTGCCTATGTACATGATGATCTTGTCATCAGCAGTAGGATGAGTAGGATTAGCTCTCTGAGTAGTTTTAGCCTGTTTGTACGCTCTCCGTATAGATCATTTACTATGGCCCCGTTCCTGGAATCTGCTACTCATATCCATTGCCTGAGTTTCAAATTCAGGAAGGGTAGAGCAGTTACGACGTAGTCTCAGGAAGTGGCCAGTTAGTATGTTAGTGATGGTATGTTGGGGATGATGACTATCCGCCCTTAAAAGGCTGTTCGTGGATGTGCTCTTCCTAAAAATTGTGGTCTTGAGTTTCCCATCTATTTGTTTATTGATGGCCAGATCGAGTAAGTGTAGTGTGTTTTTATTAACTTCGTATGTCAGTTTGAAATTGTGATTGTTCTTATTCAGAACCTCTATAAACTGATATAATGCTTTCTCTGTGCCTTTCCATAGACAAATGATGTCATCTATAATGTTGGGGGATGGGGGGTTGGGTGAGGAGGATGATAACAGAGACCTGGAGTTCCCTGTAGCTAAACTATGCTTTTACTAGTTCTGGTGATATTTACTTTTTTGTGCCAGTAAAAAGTACAAATAAATAAGTATACAGGAGTAGCTTCAAAACACCTTAACCTTTATCTTCTATCAACCCATGGATGCCCTGTCTTGTCACAGTAGATTGTTGTTCATGACCACAGACCTTTCCATGTTCCCACAGGAAAGGATATGAATGAGCTTTCACTGATCATTCCCTTCAGGTCTATATTCATTTACTCTATCCAACATCATAAATCAAAGCTGCAATGAAATGAGCCCTAGAGACAATGAAACTAACCCCTCTGTTTTCAGTTAGCTTTAATTACATTCACACAGGGAGGGCTTCCTAAACACACACTATCAACATACCTATTGTTAGGCTTGAAATAGGAAGATGTAGGATTCAGGGGCTTAAGGCCATGACCTGGTGAAAATAAAATAGACATCTTGACCTCTTTTTTTGTGTCCACTTGACTTGATAAGTATGTATGTAGCATTTCCAAGCTTAAAAATCTTCAAGTAAGCAGATGAAATGTTTAAAGTTTAGAACAATATACATAGATACTTTCTAATGTTAAATGATTGTACTACACAGTTATGAATTGTATGCCTATGTTTGATAAATACTATTAAACAATACACAAAATAATTAAGTTCATTTCTTAATTTTCTCTTTCTTTCTTTCTTTCTTTCTTTCTCTTTTTCTTTTTGACTCCCGTTAGCACTTTTATACCCTTCAGTTGTGGCAAATATGCTTTCTCCTCTTTGTCTATGTTTTGATTCAAGAGAGGCAGCTGAAATAACTTACAGTATACATTGGGAGAACTTGTATGGCATTTTACACCAAGGTGTACACAACAGTTACAATTACAGTACTAACATAATTTTAACACTTTGAGTAGATGTGTGAAACTTGCTAAATTTCTCATAAGCTTAATAAAAATGTCAAGCAATTAACTAATGCTGATATGTGGTTTTTAACCTACGGTAATACCATAACTTTTTGTAATGTTTCTCCCTGCCTCTCCATACATTTTAGAATTAACCGCCTCTCTCCTCCACCCGCCCCTCCCCCCTCCCCCATCTCCCTCTTGCACACTGCTGATGGATGTGTGGTCCTGTGTCTCTGTCACTTTCAATCAGTTATTGTCCTGTCTCTCCTCTACATCATCTGACTTAGATGGCTATCTTGTTTTTCTTTTTTAACATCTGTGTTAAACTCATGGAATCTTTGTAAAGCAGTATTGCTGACCTGAGGAAGAGAGGAGAACTCTTGAAAACTTGTCTTATAATATCTATTGTTAGTCAAAATAAAAAAAAAAGGTATCATCTAATATTGAAGTACTCCGCACTATCGCAACTGGACTAACACTGCTTTTTCTACTTAATTCAAAGTATTGAAAACAAATATGACTGCTAAAAGACATTGCAAATTTGGATTAGAATGAAGGATGCTTCTCAATACCTAAGTGGAGAATAAAGAGGAGAAAATATCTGTAGGGTGTAGGAGGAAATATGCTAGTGGTGTTGTGCTAATGGTCTAAATGGGCACTACAGGACAAAAACTCCCTTTGACTTGAAAGGGAGTGGTCAATTGGAGATGTCACACTTTAATGAATAACTCCTATAGTCTGGCAGATACATGGAAGCATAGGAACATTCAGACACATGTTACTGCAACATGTCTATGCTATTCTCATATACATTTAATAAAATGAAAATTGGAAAAGTTCAACCTATGTTAAATGTAAGCAGCTGAGACACTGATCCACTATTTTGTCGTATTGATCCAAAGAAACCCCAATTAAACATTTGTTAATTATGTCTCATAAGTAAGGTTAAAAATAAATTCCTTCCTGGCTCCAGTATTCAGATTTGTCACTGGATCAAAATCCTTACTTATCTTATTTATTATACTGTGTATACCTTTTATTTCTAAAATGTCTAACCTTTTCTATGTACAGTATCTCCCATCACATCTCTGATGATAGTGAATTCTAAAGGGTCCATTCTATATCAGCCGAAGAATCCACTCAGACCATTTTTAGACAAAATTAACTTTGAGTAAAAATGGCTGATCGCTTGTTCAAGAATTGAGTCTTCTGTAAGGGTTAGGCTATCACTGGCATAAAAGCCCATATTTTAGAGGGGGGACTTAAAAAAAAGTCTCCCTGCTACAAAACTGAAAGCAAGGTCAGTATCAGATTTTGCGTATTTACTGCTGAATTTACAAATTCACAGATAGTGTTAGTATAAAATTGTATTGCATCTTTAAGGGTGGTAAACGTTTAAAAAAAAAGGTCGAGATTTTTTCTCATGTTTTGGTTTCGGTTCTAAGAAAAATTGTATTTTGGTTTTGTGTCTGGTCTTTCCAAAACTTGATTTGTTTGGTTTTGGATTTTTACCAAATCTAAATAAGCAGGAAAATGCTAAAATAACATAATAAAGCATGACAAGTATAATAAGTATCAATTCATAAAAACAAGTAGAAAACTGATATTATTTCACTGAAAAACATGAAATTATTAAAAAAAAAGTATATTTTGGCAAGAACCATTTGATGGCTATTTGGTCTGGTGTTCCAGTTTTGGTTCTCAAAAACATTTGGTTCTTGGTTTTGGTATTAAAAATCTAAGGATTTTGATTTTGTATTTGGTAGGTTCTGATTTCACACACCCCGTTTTGCCCATTTCTAATAATAATATATACTGTATATTGTGTAAGTATGACATTGAATTAAAGATGTATACATGTTCCTTTTGACTTATTAATCACTTAGGATTTGTACATGTAGCCCCCTTTCCCTGAGTAAGGGAACTACGAGTGCTGCTATACCTGTTGCTCACAGTAGGCCTAAGCCTCTGCCACTGGGAGCCTGGGGTGAAATCTTTCTCCTCTCAGTACAGCGCCTCCACCTACGAGGGATTCCAGCGGTTGCTGGAAAACCCCTCACAGGAACCAATAACAATAATAAGCTTTCACTTCCATGGGGTGGGTTTTGTTGGTATTGAGCTGCGGTATATCAACCACACTTGGATCACGCCATCGATGGGATAGTCTTCGCTACTAAGACCCCATAACTTCATCTTTTCGGTCGACTGTATTGGCAGACGCTTCAATTGCAGGTCGTAAAAGGGCCAGCAAATAATGGCCACTTGAGACACAGTGTCCAGCAATGCTGAAGAGTAGATGCCCTCCACTAGTACTCGTACTATAGCCATGGGTCTTACTCTATTGTAGGCATCCGGTGGGGAATCCTCTTCAGGACCGGGCGCAGGGGCACTATCCGTGAATGTAGACGGCTGCTCTGCCAAATGCACGGTGAAGGCCATGGCTCCAGGGGTGGAAGTGTCCAACTTTGGGCAGTCCCAAGTGCGATGACCTTCTTGGTGACAGTTGAAGCACTGGTTGCTTCGAGTCACACCAGTTGCTTCGGGTCAGACTAAAACCAGAGTTAGGAGCTGATCTCCTAGGCGTTGAGGGGGTCTATCTTGTAGGACCTTGTGGGATGTTTCCTCAGAATTTTCCTTAGGCTTCTGGGCTGTCACCCCTTTGGTCTGGTGCGGGAGTCTTTATGCTTCTTGGGGGTGTGTAACAGTGTATAGGCTTTGTGCCCTTTCACTAGGCCTAATAGCCTCTCAAATGTAGGATGACTTCCTTGTAGCAAGGAACACTGGATCATGATGACTATATAATGGGTGGGTATTGATCCCCTTAAAACTGTTTTCTGTGATATTCGTCCACTTCAATGGCTGGAATTATATTGTGGGAATGTAGTTTCAACAAAACTAGCTGTATCCGTTGAATAAACTCTGACAGTTCTTCCCCTTCTTTCTGTCTCAGACTGTAGAACTTAGACTAGAGTTCGTTTTCGTCCACTTCTTGGCCGTAGATCTGCGTCAATACGTCCACTAACCACTGGGCCGTAACATCTGCATTCTGGTCTCGGTGCATGCTCACCATCGTAGAGGCAGGGGGTCTTAGGCTCTCCATTACCCGCTGCCTTTTAACAGCTTCGGTGCAAGACCATTCCTCCAGTACTTTCAGTGTAGGTTCCCTCCATGCCCCAAACCCTTCTTCTCCGACGGGAGTGGGTGAAATCCCGGAGAAAGCTTTGAGCTTGCGGTAGTTGTGGAACTGCGAGGCCTGCACTAGGCCTTCTACTAGTTGCTGTGGTGTCCCCCATGGTCTGAGCCTCTGGTTGACAGCCGACTATGGGAGTCATGCAGGTAGCTATGGACTGGCTCTGTGCTAACTTCATTCCTTCTGGTGATATAGGAGTGCTTTGGGTAGGAGCCTGGTAAGGTACCTCTGGTGTGGGTCCAGGACTGAAGTTTACCATTGATATTGGTAGATCTGGGTGTGACGGTGAGGGGGTACCCGGGCCAAAAATAAAGGTACTGCACCGACACACTTTATTCGAGCAAATACCCAGTATGTACCTGGCAGATACCTGGAATGCGCCGCTCCTCACCTCTGACAAGCCCCGTTGTGTTTGCCTTCCCAGCCTGGGTTCATGCCTGGCTGACGGGCGGCTGATCTGTTAAATGATAATGATTAGGATTTAATAGGCTGCAATGCTTCGCGTGTCTACCAGATGGCATAAATTCATGAATTGTAATGCAGTATATATATATATACTGTGCAGTATTGCAGCCAGCGAGAATAAAATGCTTCAATCCCTGCCTGGAAAATAACCCAATGCACTCGGGCAGAAAACAGTCACAAACCTCAATACACCCGGGTATACCCGAATTCGTGGGACTAGCCGAGCTCGAATAAAGTGTGTCGCCAGTGTATTATGCCCGGCTGGGTGCCCCTAAGCCATATTGGGGGGTTTGAAGTGTCAGCTCTGCAACCCAGTTATGGCATGATCACTGTATTTCAATAAAAATGTATGTGTGTGTTTTACTGTTTCAGGAGTGCTAACCAGCGGAAATGCCCAGGGCATGAGTTTCAGGGGTGATTTTACAGCAAAGTGTTGTCAGGGTGTGTTTGGGTAGATGGGAGTCAGACTTGCTGGTTACCCTGAAACATGTACCCAGGAATCCTACCAGATCCCTGAACACATCAAGACACAGACCACCGGACAAAATCCGCCCAAGGAAGCGGTTTGTAGCTCATTGCCAGATCTCCCTGCTTCAGCACAGACCAGAACAGTAAGACCAGGCAGGGGGAAATCACATGCCAGGGCCACCCGGTATATGCCCAAAACTCCCAGAACTCAGTATAAGGGTTCAGTGTCTTTCCCACCAGGTATAAGGTGGCGAGAGTACAAATGTTTTAAGTTCAGCGCTTAAGAAATAAAAGTGGCTTTTTGCTAACTTCTGTTAGGAAGCTCCTAGCACGCCGAAACTTGCTGAGCGCGTATTTCAGTGAGAACATAGAAAACACCCATAGCGTAATGTTTATAAGTTTGTATAAAAATTGATGAATGAAAGTCCCCCTCAAATAGTGTATTAAACATGTTAGGCAAATTTGGGCTTTCATTCAGACCACAGGGGACTGGGAATTACTGATTTATTGTAGCCCCCACTTGGTATGCATCTAGTGACTCAATAAATGAGCTGAGGATGTGCAGCTCTGGACTTCTAAGACATCCCGCTGTCTTGGTGCCACGATGTCTGTAAAAGCCCGGAGTTCAAAGGGCTCAGTGTCCTCAAGGTGTTAGTTGGGAGGGGTACCTCAAGTACCCCCATCCTAGTGTAAAGTCCGGCAGTTTAGCAAATGGTGGCTAGCCCAGACTTAGTGTTGCCAGGCAGAGTGGCTGGTTCTCCTATGCTATGGAGTAAAGCTGCTAGGTTGGCTCATGCTCTTAGCAGAATGAGAAGCCCCCTCTGCCAGGTTTCTAAAGTATTGGCAACTCCAGGATAGTTGGGAAAACGTATTCCCACGGAGAGATTTGCAGCACTGGTTTAAAATAGGGATTTGAACTCTATAAGAATTCCTGAAGCCAGTCAGGAATTAGATTCATGAAAGATTCATCTAAAGTTCTTAAGAAGTAACAAGATTCATGCAAGCAGCCTCTAAGATTTGGTAAGGGTTAAAGATTCCAAGTGCCATTACAGTGGTGGCAGAACAAAAGAAGCAGCTCCGTCGGAGTACACAGCAGTTGCAGGTAGTGCTGCTGACCGAGGACCGTTTCAAGCCATTTTGCGAGCAACTCCCGCTCCTGGGAAATTGCTCCTGGAGACTGTTTTTCAAGATTTTGTTTTGGAAACCTTTATTTCGTTTTCCCCGTCCCAGTAAGTGTATTTTGAGTGTAATTGTGTAACATTGTGTGTACAGTATGTCCATTCGTGAAATAAATTACAATTTATTTTATCTCCTTGCTTTGCTCAATCATATGATGTGTTAAAAGTGCTGGTCTCCCATGACACTGGGTATATCAATGGACAACCCATGGGCAGGGCTTCCAAAAAATACAGGGCCCGGGGGCCATCCTCTTAACATATTTAATTGCTCACGGCAACTGACAATGCTCCAACGGTATGTCGGGTCCCACTTTCGGCCTATGAGCCGGGCGTTTGCTAAACCAGGGAACTGCATTAGGGATGTGCAGACTTTTCGCAGGGATGTATTGGCTGGGATGTCCCCCACTATGACCATGTGGCAGGGACATTCATGGAATAATTAAAACACTTTAATAGTACCAAGATGTATAAAACACAGGGTGTTAAAAATACCCGAAAGGGCCAAGCTACAATAAATGAAGCTTGGGTAGTCAACCCTAAAAAAGGGGGGAATGACTAAGGCAGAGATGCCTGACAAAAATAGGATTGTGAGCCTACTAGGAGGAAGAGAGTTCCTAAGTAAACTCTCCCCTCCCACGACCACTCTACAATTGATATCTATATTAATGACGAGGTATCAGTACCGTGTTAGCCGAGCTTCAATAATCAAAAAATAAATAGATGATACCGTTCTGTGGCTAACGAAATGCTTTTATTTGTGCGAGCTTTCGATATACACTGATCTCTTCTTCCGGCGATGTTACGATGAATGAAGCAAAAGGTATACTTAAAAACAGTGTCTCTTGGAGTGTTATCTGTGCTGTTCCTTCCCCCGGTGTGGATGTGTTTTATGGCTAGAGGTGTTAAATTGTTACTGAAAGCAAGTGAAGAAAGAGTGTGTATGTGTATCAGTGTGAATAAAAATTAATGGAGAGCCCACAGTATATACAGTGCTTTACACAAGGTGTGTGTGGAGTGGGAGTGGATATAAATGGTGTGGGTGGGTGTGGAAATGTGAGAGTTTGTAGCACAACTAAAAGTGTGTGTGGATACTTAGTGGTCCCTATTGGTGTATAGGGATGGAAAAACAAGGAGTATTAGTATGTGTGAGAGACAGCTGTGTGTGCATACATATAGCACAGTATGTACAGACATGGCCTTTAGCGCTTATTGGGACGAGAGTTCACTACTGTCAGTAATGACTCATAAAATTTCGATCTCTGTTTAGGCCACTACTAAGTGTCCCGAACAGTTGCATAAATTTGTATTCATGCAACCGTCTCTCTTTCGGGGTTTTAAGATTACCTTTGAGTATGGCAACCCTCAGATCGTTCATCTTATATACTGTATATACTGTGGGCTCTCCATTCATTTTTATTCACACTGATACACATACACACTCTTTCTTCACTTGCTTTCAGTAACCATTTAACACCTCTAGCCATAAAACACATCCACACCGGGGGAAGGAACAGCACAGATAACATTCCAAGAGACACTGTTTTTAAGTATACCTTTTGCTTCATTCATTGTAACATCGCCGGAAGAAGAGATCAGTGTATCTCGAAAGCTCGCACAAATAAAAGCATTTCGTTAGCCACAGAACGGTATCATCTATTTATTTTTTGATTATATTAATGACCAATCAGGTAAGTATGTTAAGATGAATGCATATATTCATAGGGTCACTGCAATGGGATGCACAATGCGTGCTAGATATACACAACAAGCCCACCAACTATCATATTGTGGGTGGGTATGTAGGGCAAAGGTTTATGCTTAGTAGCAATAAACACTAAACACATAACAAAACACTGGAGTGCTAGTGTGATACTCCTGCATTAAAGGTGAGGTTCTAGGTAAGTTAGGTCATACCTAAACTTGGCATTATGCACATCCACACCTTGAAATAGGACTTTTACAAAGTCAGGGTGGGTGTAACACCATAGTTAGGTGGTATTTAACTTTCATAGTGTTTTTTCCTGTTATTATTTCCCTCTCCTATTCTCCCATTCTCACCTTACAGATGTAGCAAGACTTAATGTCCTTTTGTCCCACGTAACACTGTCCAGCCACCTTGATGGTGTAGATGATAAATATGGCCAAATAGACGCCCCCTCATGACGTAGAGACAAATATAAGGGCATCTACGTCATCCAGGGGGCAGGAAATACAGTACAGCCCTGCATTTTACCTTTTAGCACTGCAGGGACACGGCTCCAGATGGGGAAATAGCTGCCGATGGGGAGACGGTTGGACACCTCATCTGAATGCTTTCCCTACAAATGGCCCAAAAAGTTTAACGCTGCAGGGTCCCATTCAGAAGCATGGATCCCCACAGAGTTTATCCTCCTGTGCAGCTTACTGTTCTCGGGGCTGTGAAAACTGTAGTCGCAGTTCCACCGCAGTGTAGTGGCACTGGAACAGGGAAAATCATCGCACAGAGAACAGTAAGTCTTGCTACATCTGTAAGTTAATGACCGATTTCATAACCTGAATCGGAGTAAAGCTAAGACCTACTTAAAGTCATGTTATTGGAAGAAAATGTAGGGTTTTGCTATAATAATGAAACATTAAGCAATGGGAGAGGAAGAACAGCCTTTAAGGATACGCATTAATCATCCTTTCCTGTGTTAGGTAATGTCACATTATGAGCACTGACTTAACAAAGCTTTGGATATCTACTGTAGCCCATAGATTTGTGTATTTTTTCTATTAATGAAGACTGTCTGTCCTTTATTTAAAGGTGCTGCTTTATTGGTGTCAGTTTCAACATCACACGACAATTAAAAAAAAAAAAAAAAGACATGACTAGTTATACAGACAGAAACCAATTCCATCTTATCTGCTGATAACATGCATGTCCCATTCCAGATCAATACCTTTACAACAAGCCAGTTTTTGTGAGTACAGACATTGTTTCAATGAACACGAGAATCTAAGAGATGGCAGCTTCTTTTAGATTTAGAGGCTGTTCTAAAATATGTATAATAAAAGTACAGTATATGAAGAACAAAAAATATATCTCTGCCGAAACGTTTTCCAAGTGTTCAGATAACAAAATAAAGAAAGAAACAAATAAGCTACGCATAATTGGCACTCAAAGCAGCAATGTAACAGTATTACAGATATATTTCCCAAATACTTGTACTGTATATACTGTTAGCAGATACTAACTTAGGACGTGTCCTTTCAGAGAGACCATGATTTACGTGGATGTTAAAAAAAACTTGAGAGATTTACTTCTGCAAAGCTATTACTTACCTGTTCCATTGATAATAAGGGATCTCTGTTGGCAAAGTATACAGTAGAACGTAGAGAATTTAGAACACAGGATGGAAAAAAGATACTAAAGTTAACAATGTTTCTAAACTGTTAAAAACAGAGGTATGATCTATTTACTTATTTTTCCCTGTCCCAAATACTATGTGCGTATGACATCACAAGAGAGGCACATTTCAGGAACATAAGAGAGAAGAATGCTGAAACCATCAGGCCAGTATCAAACAACAGGTACTGTCATCATTAGCAGAGTATAGCGGGTTGCAAATGTATGGTTATTGACCAGGTTCAATTGGGCATACATAGGGGAGATTTAACACCTTTACTCTTACATCGTGAAACACCCTGAATATATATATATATATATGCTTGATACTCTACATTACATCCAAGTGGGATTTATAAGGAATGCATTTCTACCTCATTATTAGTTTAAACTGAGTGATTTTACAAATGGTTAAATGGTATTCATATGCAACTTAAAGGGTCATTTTAAAATGTATTTATTTCATTTTCGGTTTCATACCTCAAAAGGAGGAGGAGAAGGGACTTGACCCCAGAAGAAGCCATGCAAGGCCAAATACGCATTAGGGCAGGATGTGAAACTACCCCGTGCCAACCTGATTGTTTGTTCTTAAGAAGATAACATTATAATTCTTGCTGAGCAGATCCAGTCCCCTGGCCAGTGGTATTGTTGGCTTCAATGTTATCTCTATTATTAATGTACTGAATTCTTGAAGTAGGACTTGTTCAATACGTACCTTAATGTGTACGACCGTTTCTATTTTTTCCCCCATCATAACACAGGTGCTCATCAAAGGTTTACAAATGTTTGTCTGATATGTATGCATTTATATCTTTATTTGTATAGTGCCATCCATGTGCATAGTGCTACACAGCTGTAATACACATGACAAAATATTAGGAGATATAATGGGAATAAGCGCTACAGACAAAAGTAAACATTAGGGAAAGGACTCGCTGTCCCAAAGAGCTTACAATCTAATTGGTAAGTAGTGAAACGTTTAGCTGTATCCAGTCTCAGAGTCTGGTGCATCAAAAAAACACAGTCTGAATAACAATAATTAGTCCACAGGCGTGGTGTATAACACTGTAAAGTAGGAATCTTGTGGAATCAGCAAATCTTTGTGAGTGTGCGCAAGTTATTATGACCATGAGCCTGTCAGTAAATTATGCAACTTAACCCTGGAGTGGGTGGAGTGAGGATATCGCGGGTCATCTATGAAGTGCTATCAGTGGTACCTAACAACACCAGCCCCAAGGGTATGTGCAACATGCAGAATCCACTGGCATGATGAACAGCATAACAATAATGTGGATAGTATAGTCCAGATTACTCACGGTCCCCCACGATCCTCAGTCCAAATGCAGGTTTCTGCCAACTCACGGTCCTCCACGATCCTCAGTCCGAATGCAGGTTTCTGCCAGGTGTGCTCCCAAGGGTTAGGTATGTAGCAAGGGGAAGGATCCAAACAGGAAAAAGTTGGTGCCCAGCCAAAAAAGGTGACCCTAGATGTGGTGACCAAGAAGATGTTTATTGATTATAATTCAAAAACATGTGGTGCTTGCAAGTTCTCTAACATGTGTAGCCCTTGTTCCCCCGTACATGAGAAGGAACTACCAATTCTACTATTACCTGTCTGGCAACCAGGAGACATGAGCCTCCGCCACTGGGAGCCTGGGGTGATTCTGATTTGTCTCAGTGCAGCGCCTCCACCTGCAAGGGATCCCAATGTGGAGGGATAAGCCCCTTACAGGAACAATACCAATAACACACACACACTCAGGTATAAAATCACAACCTTTACTGAACATGCAACAAGCTGAACCCTGTACATCACGGTAGAATAGGCCCAACCTGATACCACCCCTGAGTGTCCCCAAAGTACCTAGGGTGCTTGGCACTGTCAATTGGCAGCCTCTTTATACATTTAATTTCCTTTGTCTAAAATGTGTTACTAGGTAGATTATACTAACCACTCCTTAATTCTTAAACCAATCATCTTATAGCTCATTAAACCTGGTGTGACATAGTCCAAAGATATTAGGCAGCTTTCTGCCCGGTTTTAGGTCAGAAAGTGCAGGAATAGTGCAAAATTATCCGTTCCACAGCTTCACATTTACTCAGGCTGGTGGATGGAAAATCCAGACCACAGTTTACAATGTGTCTAGTTCTCCCTCACCTGCTCTCCTAATCACTAGAACAGGTATTTAGAGCAGAGAGGCTTGCTTTTCAGTCTCTCTTCTTAGAGCCTGGGGGCTGGGGGGGTCACTGCTCCCCTGCATCCAGTACGGGGAGGACGCCCCCTTCAAGTATCACAGTACCAGAGGATTTGCCTGGACACTTGGGACCGAGTTCCCACCACGAACAGATAAGACAAACAAATGTTTATTGCTGTATCTAAAAGACTGTATGCTGTATCTAGTGACCCTAAATGAGAGGGCAGTGTTTTAAGATGGGGAAACAGGTTAGTTGGCCCAGCAGCAGTTAGAGAGGCTGATTCTGCTGTGTAGTTAGATCCCTGAAAGGGATACGATTTTGTTTATATGATTTGATTTTGGTTCTTAAAAGTGACAGTGTGTGAAATGTTATAACGGTGATATGAGTAAACCGCTGAAGGTTCATGTCTGAGTACCTCCTGCCTACACCTGTTAAAGCTGCAGTCCCTTACTGGGATGAAAATGAAGCAGGCAGAAGCCTGAGTTAAACAACATAATGCTCTGTATGATCCGGTTATTCATATAATTAACCCTAGAAGACTGTGTCGGGAAGATCCCAGACAGACGTCAGTACTACAAAAGATGGGCGTTTGTCACACTGGTTAGAACTGGCCTCAAACAGTTTTGAATAGGTTCCTTGGTATTCACCATCACAAGAATGTGGACGTTACTTTAGTCACAGTCGTTAATCTACTTAGAAGCGAAAACCTCCCATCCACCAGACACACATTCCTTCACACAAAATGGATACTAAAAAGATAACAGACTTTACAAAATGGAAACTGAACATCACTTTCAATCCTTCTCTAGAGACCCCCCCCCCCAGTCCATTTCAGTAATATATCAACAGTATCTTCATTTCAGCAATATTATTTTGTCAGCACCAATACCCTGATGTCCGTTACCCTCAATGTCAGGGCCCATCCAGAAGTGTAGGAGATAGTGCTATCCCTTGAAGTATTGGTGCACTTAGTTGGGTACCAGACCGGGGCTTCTGCACCTGGATAATGCTAATGAACAAAGGGATCCGTTTGATCCAACGTTGTTGTCGTCCGCGAGGGAGTCCATCTCCACGTGGGGTGAATTCCGGCATGGATAATTATAGCTGAGACTCTTGCAATTGAGGTGATCTGGTCCCAGACCACAGGCCACTCTCACCGCGTGGCGTCTTCATAGTGTTCCTGACACTAGACAGTAAAATGGGGAAGTGTCCCTGTCACGGGAGATAAGGTTTATTAACACCTTTTTATACCGGGATCATTGATTGAGCAAAGCAAGGAGGTAAAATAAATTGTAATTTATTTCAGGAAAAGACATACACACAATGTAACATAATTTACAGGGTTAACACACTTACTGGGTACGGGGCTAACGAATAAATCTATCCGTTAAATTAAATTCACAAAAATGACCTCTGTAGGAGCCCTTTCCAATGACCGGTAGGTACTCACGAATGTCCTGGAACTGATTTCGGCATTCTCTTTGTTTGCCGGAATGTGGCAGTTCCCACGCTTACAAAAAAATATTGGGTCGCTTGTTTAGGACCTGCTAGTATTTCCAATGAGCCTAGCACAACCAAAATAATACAGGGGGTATCCCAAATAGAAAAGGAGGGGGGCCCGGATCTCAGAACAGTTATGAAACTAAGAGATATACCTCCCTCTGAGTGTTAATAGTGGGCATCCATGGAAGAACATGAAGCATCGATAACAGTAAATAAATAAAGGAAACGTACAACGTTGTTAGAAGTGTGGTGTGCGGTCCCCGTGTCTGGGGGCCTGAATAAAAGACTGTTGTATGACAAAAGTTCCTGGCGCCCATTATTCTACAACCTGCTTCCTCTTGACCCAGCGTCTAAATCCAGCAACCTTAGAAAAGGTAACAGATGCGGAGTAGCCATACTGTATATAACACATCAGTGTAATCTCCCTAAAAGCCGGGTAGAGAGGGTTACATACTTATTTTAAGCATTTTTCAGAAATTATAATACTATTTTAGCATTTTACTTTTAATTTAGATTTAGATTTTTTTTCCCCCATAATTTGGTAGAATTTTAAAACAAGACAAAACGAGTTTTGGCAGAGCCTGAACCAAAAACAAAACATGAACCTTTTTTTTTTAAACCAAATCTAAAACATGAACATTTTTAAGAACCAAACACAAGTAAAAGTGACTACCTTTAATAATAACGATTCGCACTTTGAAAGAAAAACTTCTTGTTTTGGTGAAGAGAAATGGACTATACTATGCATACAGGTGTTAATGGTATGGACTAAATCCATTTGGAGTAGAAAGGCAAATAAGATAACAATAGCACAGACTGGAAAAAAACTTGATTGCATGCTTGCTAATGCAAGAAGCATGACAGATAAAATGGGGGAGCTTGAATTAATAGCTAAAAGGTGCAGTATGATGTCATAGGCATTACTGAAACATGGTGGGATGAAACTCATGACTGGGCAGTTAAGAGGAGGTAGAGTATGTTTATATGTTAAACCGGATCTGAAACGTATTATAAGGGAAGATGTTAATGAAGGGAATGATTAAAATGTAGAGACCTTGAGGATAGAAATTAGCAGGGGAGGTAAAAGTGCAAAGAAAATGTTTGTATGGATATGCTATAAACCACCAAATATCTGCAAGATTGAGGAAACCAAAATACTTTTGCAAACTTATCAAATTAGTAAAAATTGAAAATGATAAGGATTGTAACAGAAAGTAAGATCAACCCTAAAAAGTTCTTTAAGTACCTTACAACCCAAAAAGTTCTTTAAGTACCTTAATAACAAAAAGAAAATATTCAACCCTTTTCAGTGTGAGATGGCAAATTATTGGAGATAATAATAGAAAAAGCAGAGTTACTAAACAAATTATTTGCCTCTGTATTTATCAGGGAAGAATAAATTACAATAATAGTGCCACAGGAGGAAGCCACAACCGCCTATATTAATGAACAATCGGATAACTGAGGAAGAAGTTCATAGGCAGCTTGATAAAAATAAATAAAGTAAATAAAGCACTGGCCCGGATGGCATGCATCCAAGAGTTCTTAAGAAGCTATGTTCAGTAACAACTAAACCATTACATTTAATATTCAATGACTTCATTTCCACAGACTCCGTACCACAAGATTGGCGTAAAGCAGACGAGTGGGGTGGAAACTACATGAAGGTTTAATACGGGATAATATTCAGGAAAACCTAATGGATAACAAAATTATTATTAATAGTCAGCATGGATTTATGAAGGATTGGTAGGTAGGAATTTAGATCAGGATAATGCCGTTTATGTGGTCTACTTAGATTTAGCAAAGGCTTTTGATACGGTGCCATACAAGAGGTTAGTGTACAAAATAAAGCAAATTGGACTGGGTAAAGATATTTGCAGCTGGATTGAAAACTGGTTGAGGGATAGACATATTTGACACATTAACATTAGTAACCTTTCTCTTTAAAGTTGTTAACCGTTAGAGTGCCCTTATGATGTAACTGGTACGGCATGGGCCTCAGCAGGCAAAACACCCTATTATGTATTAGTTTGGGCCAACCACATCAATGGAATGGCTAGCTCTATCGAAACAGAAATTGCGTTTCCTTCACTTCTGTTTCTGCCATCGAAGGTCATGTGAACGCTCCAGCGATCACATGACCGGAAGTGCTGGAGGAGCCTGGGCACTGTAAAGGTCACAGGACCCTGATTTTTAGCTTTCATGTTTGATTATGTTTTTGTTTGTGTTTCACTTTTTTGACCTCAGAAGAAGGAAAGGGCTTAACAGTACTACCAATAAAACAATAGTCAGCTGTCATTATTACAATACCTTATCATCATTAAAGAAATTTTATATTGAATCAAAGTCTTCTCTCAGGACCAGAGAGGATTCCACAGATGACAGATAATACTGAAACAGTAACAGTAAAAGATCAGGTGGTGTGGAGTACACCATGGAGACTAATAACTGTTTCCATTTGAACAGCTGGTGAAAAATATGTTATCATTTTTGCCACTAATAGGTAGGGACTGGCAATTATTTTCATCTCATGGTTTCACCATTAAAGCTTATTTATTTATTTATTTTATTTATTTATTTATCCTGAAAGACAGAAATGCTTGAGTATATTTTCTTATGGTCCTATAACCACATTGCCGTTAAACAAGCAAATGCTGCACTGTGTATATTTCTGAGGTAAAGCTTTATCTTATCTCCAAGACTTCTGTCCAATACTGCAGGTGAGTGTCTTGAATTGCATTATACAACATTTGTTTGTGGATTCCTAATTAGGAAGCTATACTATTTATATACTAATTCCTTTTGACATTAAATCGCACAATTCA
The DNA here is from genome assembly GCF_040206685.1 of Ascaphus truei. Lineage (NCBI taxonomy): Eukaryota > Metazoa > Chordata > Amphibia > Anura > Ascaphidae > Ascaphus > Ascaphus truei. The sequence goes on along the minus strand of NC_134488.1, from coordinate 53,614,788 downwards.
TTGTAAACTTGCAAAACATGCAAATGCAGAAGGCTATTGAGCTGCTTTTAGATTGTATTTTACAATTACAATACAAAGTGTATTGTTTTTTTTACAAAGATTTCACTTTGTATTGTAATTGTCAGACTTTTCTATATAAACCAAAGCTGACAAAATTACACATTCACTTCAATTGGGAATTTTGGAAACAAAATTGGCCAATTGTCCGTTTTGGCAGATTCATAGAATAAACTGCTTAATTGTCAAGCCCTGTCTCATGCTGACATCACCTTAATGAATGTTCATCCCACTTTTAATGACATTGACTGTAAAAGATAAAAAAGAGGGCAAATCCTGCATGATGACCAGTGATAATGAGAAAAAGTGAATAACGTTAGCTTGAGATGAGTAAAATATTTGCGTTTATTCGTGTATATTCATGTTTCTGGAGAATTTTGGAAATCAATGGACTGTGGAAGAATCGCAAAGATCTGAGATCTCCCTAAAAACTATAAAAGGGGAATGCTTTAGAGAGCAGACTTAACCTCGATGTAATTTTGTTGTCAAAGTTGGTGAAAATTGATGAATTGTTATACTTATTTGCTTTAAAATCGAAGATGTGTGCTTTTTTTGGCCTTGAGAATTGCTTTCACTCAAACTTTCCGTGATTTTTACACATTCCTTAAAAGATTTAAAATAACGAACCGGGACTGTCGGCAGGAACTGAAACTTTTAAAAAATTAGAAGACTTTGCTTATAAACTAACATTGAAACATTATATAAAAAATACTTATCAGCAACATTTAACCGCTTAAACCTGTTTTGGCTGTTGGTTAATTTAAATGCTAGGATGAACTGTAATTTTCATTATAATGGTATCACTATAAAAAATATTACTTTTTTGTTATACTATATCTGATGATGGTTAATGGGGGAAGTAATTAATTATTCCAACCGTATTCACTCAAATTCAATTTCACATTTGGAATAATGTAGACGGCAGGCAGGTACAGAATTATTAGCATGGTCATGCCGTGACGTGGCAGCAGGCTTATAACGCTTTGGCCAAAGAGTTTAACTAAATACCCTTACTAATGAGAATACTAACATTGAAGTATTTAACTATGTATTTTGTCACATTGGATGTAGCATTGGGTATTTTTGTCTTTTGAGGTATTATCAGCACATGTCTATATTAAAAGGGATAATCCCACAAACATTGTTTAAATCAATTTAGTGTAACCAGCATCATTGCAAAGATTCAATCACCTTTACAGTAACAATTTAAGTTTTTTGTATCCTGTTAAAAATGACCATGCTTTCCTTTTTTCTGGGTACGCTGAATACCTGAATATCACATACTTATATTTACATAAGTTTGACTACTAGTGGTTTTATAGATACTATACAAACAATGGACAAAACAAAATCAACAATTTCAGCTCTAGTTTTTAGGACTGACATATAGTCCTATTACCAATCCGATAAAGATTGTAAAAACCCTCTAATGCCTTTGTTTACCAAAGAAAAGTTGAGTTTAAAAAATGATTTAAACATATTGATACTTGTCCAATTTGGGAGCATATGCTAGTAGTCTTCATAACCCAAGTGTAAGGGTATTCCCCCCCACCCAATCGCATATATGGCGTGTGTGTGGGGAACTTAATGTTACTGGGTGTGGTGCGTTATACCTGTCAGGCTCACAGGAGGTCTGAGCCTCTGCTAGTGAGAGCCAGGGGTGAGTCCTCTGGAACGTTCTCATCGGTCAGCGCCTCCACCTATGTAGGATTCTATAGGAATGTAGAATGGGCCTAGCATAGGAACCCACCCAGAAACCACATACACCAGGGTTATGGCTAAAAGTTTTACTGAACGAGCAAATAACACAATAACATCACATAATACTGTATAGCAACCAACACAGAGTATCATACTTTAACAGTGCAACATCATCAGTATGCACAACGATCCACACCTCGCAGGGCCTTAACCCCACACAGTATTCCCAAAGTCCTTGTACCCAAAGTCCCAAGAGTCCCACAACCCCACCCACGTGTGGGACAGCGCTGCCCACTAAGATGAAGTGTATAGGTGGTGCACTTGGTGACTTGGATAATACCTGCCCGGTGCTCCTGCTACCGGGTGCGCAGATGACCTTTGCTTGGAATCCCTTGCTCCAGGAGATGATCCAAGATGCCTCAACCTCAACGGTGGGTGGCTCCCGCATAGAGTGATCCACCTTTATAATGTCTCTTTTCTCTGCTAACGCAGAGGATGTATTACCTTCACAGCAATTGCCAGGATAGTCACGGTTCTTGGCTGGATCCTCACTTGTCTAGGTTCTACAGGACCCTGTCCCTAGTCAAAGGGGAGTCCCTGTAGTAACCACAAGCTGAGGTGAGTTGGGCCTAGCTGGGGGCTAAGGGGAGACTTCTGGCCTAGTGCAGGAGGCTACTTTCCTCCCTGCACAAAACACACCCTCCCCTCTCTGTGTCCCAGCTCCTAACTGACAATCCCTGTCTTCACACAACATTGTTGCAACTTTGCAGCATGAAAATCTGTCAGCCTTATTGGCTGTCTGGCTGCCTGTGACCAGGGTGAAAGTGCAGTTCCCAGAGGCTGCTGGGAATTGTAGTCCTTGGTGGCTCTCTTTAACATTGGGGCCTCGTGCGCACTGTGTAATGGCCGCCGCCGCTGCTAACAGTGCATGTGCGAACTGGGGGATGTCCCTGACTAGGGAGCGCCTCTTCTCACTCCCTGTAATGGCTGCCATATCGCATCTGGGGCTATACTGTGCGTGCGCGAGCTTCGGCTTCTGCGCAAACGCACACAAGATGGCGGCGCCCTGTAGCGTATGTCGCCGGAAGCCCCCAGTGACGCGATCACCCCTGCAATTGCCCTCACACTGTCACAGGTGAGAGAGAGAGAACCGAATTTCTGGGGAGCCAGAGGGGACCTGGCTACACAAGTATCGAGGCTTTTTAGCTGTTATCGGCCAAAAATGCCTACAGCGATTCAGAAAGCCTCGATAAGTGGGTTGAATCGCCAATTTGTTCTGCCGTCAAAGCCTCGATAAGGTTATCAAGGATTATCAAGGCACTAGAACGGCAATTTCCTCCCTAAATCCTCTCGCCAAATAAAGTTGGCGTGAAGCTGCCAAGAAGCTTCAGAGGCGACGGAAGGAGAGGGACTTCAGATACATGAAAAATGCATTTACAGGCAACTTCTTTACCTTAGCGGCTAACCGTTAAGGCAATGAATGGGTTAACTACCAGTGCCCGGTTTATTGTGGGTAGCAGGGGTGGGTGAAGGTGGTATTTTGCCCTTGGTGGGTGTTTAGGCATTGCAGAGGGGTTGCGGGTGGCGTTAACCCCTTCATTACCTTAGTGGTTAATACCGCTAAGGTAATGAAGGGGTTAACCCATCCCGCTATCAACCAGTAGGCCTAAACATCCATCCTTGGGGTTACTACTGCCTTCGCCCAATCCCTCTACCCCCAATAAAGAAAAACAAACACAACAACCCTACTACCCACCTCCTCTGCCACCAACAATCTCCCCCAAACACATACAGTACAGTAATGGGCAAAATAACTATTATCCAGATATGGATAATAGCTCATTTGCCCATTCAAAATAAAACATTAGCCAGCCAGAAGAAATAAAGTAAATAAAGCTTTCTACTTAACCCTGCCATGATGAAGGGCGTCCTCGTCACCATATTCCAGGTCCATGTCCTCCGTTGGCAGCAAGAGTACAAGAAAAAATATAATGTAATGGCCCCAAACCCCTTAATCACCTTAGCGATTAAAAAACACTATAGTAACTAAGGGATTAACCCACCCTCACCCGCTACCCACCCGGGAGGCCTAACCTCCCATGGGCCACTGTACCTACCCTTTACCCATTTATTGGCACAGTGGTACATCATACTTTACGCTCATCCCTCTCCATTCTCAGACCCTGCTTTCTCTCCCTATGAACCCCAGACCCTGGCTAAATTCCCACACTTGTGTATGCTGCGTTCCTGCACTTGTTACTCTGAACGCCTCTGGAGGAAATCTCACACTCTCACAGACTTCCTTCACTACAAATTTATGCTATCCTGTTTTAACTCTGCCCTCTCTCAGGCTTAACAAACTTACTTTTCATCACTATTTAACACGCACAATTCTAATCCATGCTGACTCTTCTCTGTCTTTGACTCCCTACTCAGACCACCCTCTGCTGTCTGTTTCGTTTCCTTCATCTCACCTCAAGACTTTGCCGACTATTTCAAGGTGGCCACCCCCTTTGTTTCCTCCCCCCATCCAACACCTCTACCTAACTCTCCTCCAGAATTTGTTGACTCTTTATCCGCTGTCACGGAGGAGGATGTGTCGTTGCTGATCTCCTCCTCTCCCTCTACCATCTGCCTTCTTGACCCCATTCCCTTCCATATCCTAAAACCTCTTGCTCCTACTATAATCCCTACGATCACCCACATTTTTAACTCCTCCCTCTACTCTGGTACTTTTCCCTCTTCCTTCAAACCTGCAACAGTCCATTACCATTACTGAAAAACAGCAAGCTTGACACTATCTGTCTTTCTAACTATCAACCTGTCTTCCTCCTGCCTTTTTCCTTTAAACTCCTTGAACATCTTGTATTCTCTCGCTTGCTCCATTTTCTCAACACCTATTCTCTTCAAGACCCTCTACAATCTGGCTTCCACATTGCTCACTCCACTGAAACAGCCCTCACTAAAAATAACTAATGACCAAAGACAGAGGTCATTACACTCTGCTCAAATTACTCGACCTCTCTGCAGCATTTGACACCGCCCTCTTCTCCTTCACATTCTCCATACTCTTGGTATTTGGAACAAAGCTCTATCCTGGATCTCCTCTTACCTCTCCCATCGTACTTTCAGTGTCTCTTCTGCTAACACGTCCTCCTCCTCTATCGATCTCTCTGTGTGTGTACCCCAGGGCTCTGTCCTGGGGCCTCTTTTCTCTGTGCACACTTTCTCTAGGTAACCTAATCACATCTGTTGAGTTTAAATCATACTTTCAGTGTCTCTTTAGCAAACGATAGAGTAGGAAGTATCAGCGCACTCACACAATGCCCACAGTTGCAATAAAAATAAGATGGGGTACCCAGGTAATCAAGAACTACAAAAAAGGCTTTATTTGAACATAGGTAGATGGTGTTCAATAGGGAAAAGTCCTCCCATGCATTTCACACAAATCCAAAAACTGAATGTGATGTTGATGAAAATTGTGTATAAACTGTAAATTAAATGTATTGTCACCTAAATAATCAAAAAAGAGTTGGAGGTCCTGTGTAGAACCACTCCAAACAATGAGCAAGTCGTCAATGTAGCACTTGTAAAACACCACATTGTGACAAAACAGAATTCTATCTCCAAACACGTGGGACATCTCCCACCAACCCATGAAGAGGTTGGTGTATGGGGCAAAGCAAGTCCCCATCGCGGTCTCACGTGTTTGGATATAAAACTGACCGTCAAACTGAAAATAGTTATGATGAAGCAAAACATTGATACTGTCTACAAAAATGTGATGTGAGCAGGTGAAAGAGTGGAGGTGTGTTCTAAATAATGTCGAATGGAAGTAAGGCCAAGGGTATGTGAAATAAGTGTGTAAAGTGAAGTGACATCTAACGTGACCCATACATAATTGGAATGCCAAGTGAAATCGTGAAAAAGTTATAATACGTGTTTAGTGTCTAATAAGTAAGATGGTAATGTAATGTGTGAGGTAGTGATCAACATAAATGGATAAGTGCTCCCCAATGGGCCTAATGCTGGAAACTATAGGTCTACCCGGGGGTGCAAGGAGTGACTTGTGTACTTTAAGCAAGTGATGAAAAATTGGTGTAACCGGATGAGTGATATAGAGGTAATCGCATTCAGTTTTTGATCAGATCTGGAGTATAATACCCTCTTCAATGAGCTCAGAGAGCTCCAACTAATAACTTAAGGGGGAGTCACACAGAATATGAGGTAATGTCATTTAGCTGCCTAAGTGCTTCTAGTTTGTAGTATTCACTGTCAAGGACTACAACCGCAGATAAACTGCATTTTTTACTGTAATTAATTCATTCTGAGAGTGAGTGTATTGCAGCTCTTAATTGACAAGTTGTCAGTTCTACTATATTGTCTCGGAATACCAGATACATGAATACCTTTTGATAGTAAGGAGAGATCTTTATCTTCTAGTTGTTGAAAGGTATTGATTGCTTGACCTCTTATAAAGGTGGGATTGACTCTAGATCTGTTTTTAAGCCCAGAATCTCGCCTTCCTGAAAAACAATCAGGATTAGTATCATCATACACACTTTCATTGTAAAGGTCAGTAGGATCCTGTAAATTACAATGTTCTTGAAAATTGTGTCTTGATTGTAAAGATATTGCTAAATCAAAAATTTAAATTGTAATATTATCTAAGATAGTAATGTTGTCTGGAAGTGTAGATTTATTAAAAAAATATTTTAATCCATATTTTGAATATTCTGGTGATATATTTGCGTTACTATGCCCTCGACCCAGAACCTTGCATTTGTCCATCACATTCTGTAAATTCAATCCATCTGTGGATTTATTCTTGTCTGTTAGGCACCTTTTCATAGTATACTTCCCATCTAAACATAGCTATTGATCTATTTGTTTAGGTTGTCAGTTGGGAAATGGACAGGGAGCTGGGTCTAATCCAGCAGTCCATAATACACTTTTTTGCTTAAAGAAGAATAAGATCTATCAAGGCTTGGTCTGGGGTTGGACAAGTAAACCAAGGGGTCATGACCACAAACAAAAAGGCCTATAATCTGTACTTACTGTATCTTCTTGTTTAACAGCTTGCCCAAGAGTTGAGTGATTTTATTCCAGAAATATCTGATCCTGCCACATTCCCATATACAATGCAAAAAATTGGCATCAACGTACAGATGCAGCGGCCGTTATTGAAACACCACGCTATGTATACCTCGGAATATCCACGCCATGGCGCGGGATTTCTTCCAACCGTACCACCTTAAGACGCGAGTGCAGGCGAGTGCATAAAATGGCATTTTAGTGTTCTGGCTTTTAAACACCTGAAATTGACACAGTAGCACAGTACTGTACTCATTACAATTCATTCATTTCATTGCATTTAATTACACATAATCCACGAAATTCAAACAAAGCAACCGCGATAAACACGTGTGCCTGGGGCGATTGACGGCGTTAATACCGCGTGGAGTACAGCAGCGCACACGAAAACGGCTCCGTGATTTGTTCGAATAACGGCCGCTGCATCTGTATCCATATTTAAGACAATTGCTGGAAATATCTTGTCTAAATGTTTTACTTTGCCGGGCTTATATATCTGTTAAGAATCTTAAGTTGCATTTCATGCAAATGCACTGTTGGTTGCTCTCCTCAGCCTATTAAAAGACTACAAGATCAGATTTGAGTCTGGGAAATCTCTCCTCCAATTGGATATGAGGTTTTCCCAAATTCTCAGGTCCCCTGGATTTGTAAGGGGTTTATATATATGTCAAATTTTAAATTTAAATAAGGGATCTGGTTTTAAATAAGTCTATACATCCACATTCAAAAGCCTTAGGCTGCTCTCTGGTAATAGAAACTATAATGTGTTTAAGTTGCATGTATGCTAAAAATTGCCTATCTGTGCTTCCTGAAAGGATAACACTGAGCCCCTCTCTAAACTATAACATTAATACAATTTACATAACTCCATAGATTTCAATTCTCTAAAAACTATAGATTCCTAGCCCACCTGAAAATCTGGGTTTCCTACTAATGGCAAGTATTTTATCAGTGCTCCGGGCTCTTTTAAAAGGCCCAGTAGTTTCTTGCAGGCTGTCCTTGTGTCTGTGAACAATACAGTATATTGTTTCTTACTGGTATACTTTGATCTTGAATTTGTGTAAGGGTTAATAAGGCTATTGGAGCAGCAATATCTCTCTCTATCAGCTGGAGCGTCAAAACATGTGTGCTTTTTAGCCATTCTCTTGCTATTTTGAACATACATATATAATTAAACATTTTGAGGTCTGCGAGGGAACAAACTCCTGTATCTTTATGCAATTTCAGTTTTGTCAAACTGATTCTATGTTTCTTACGGTACCCCACCAAATAAAATTTGATCTCTCTATTTAGTTGTTGTGAATCTATTTTTCTTAGTAATAGTGTTAACGTCATTATTAAATAATACATTCTTGGAATACCTGTCATTTTTAAAAGACCTATACTCCCAAGCATGCTTAGTGGCAAAGCTTTCCAAATACAGCTCAACTCCGTTATAACGTGGTCCTCAGGGTCCACAGAATGAGACCGTGTTATAACCGGGATCGCATTATAAAAGGACTTACCGGCATCTGCAGCTCTCTCCTCTCTGCAGCTGTCAGCTCTCTCCCTTCTCTCCTCTCCCTGCTTCAAAGGGCTGTGTCCACGTGTGCGGGAGACTTGGAGTGCAAAGGAGGTTTTTTTTTTGGTTTTTTTAAATAAGGAGCCTGAAACGCATAGGGTTGTATATATTAGTTTTTTGTTTGTCCCCATTTTCTATTTTATGTAGTCTTATTAAACTTTTTTAGCCCTCCACTCGGTGAGCTGATGGTGCATTTTTTTGGACGTTAGCGAATCTTTATTCCAATCCTCATTCATTACGTTGTTGCTGCTCGATTGGTATGACGTGCTGAGGATCAGAGGGTACGTGGGTGTCGGCGCTTACTACATTCTCCCCCGTGAAACCACACGTCTGCAAGGGAGAGGAAGGTTTACCGGACGGACCGGAAATGCTCTGACGCACTTCCGGCACTCGGGAACTCCGCGCTGGAGATGAGAGAAGGTGCAGCTGACTGCTAAGACGTCTTCGTCCACTCTGCCAGTAAGACAGCGGATCACAGAAGCAGGAGTGCTACAAGAGGGATCCATAGAGGTACCAACATTGTCTCTCTATTCCACAAGGATCTCAGGTAGCGGTTTCCATTGGAACTCCTCTTTATTATATACGCTGTCTTCAGAGACTTCTCCAACTACTGTTTTATTGTTGTTACACCCACGTTTTTAATTCCCCTCGTTGCTAACCTTAGTTGTCCAACTTATTACTATATTATTTTTGGCACTCCCTGTTCAGAGCTTCTAGTAGCTCCACCATTGACCATTCCTTGGCCAGTTAACTCAAGAGAGAGACAGTGTATTTGGGAGATTATTTTTAAATACAGTTTACCATTGATTGCCAATTTTGATATCTAGATCCCCATTGAGAGGTCCTATTTGGGCAGCACGACAATCAATGATTTTAAGGCTAACATGTATTTTTTTAAGTATGTTTAATGTAGTGTTGCATTCTTTTATACCTGTGTATTTTTGGGGGGGAATGGCTAAAAGCACTATTATCCTTGGTAAGCACAGGCATCATATGGGTTAATATTATTTTGATCATAGGCTTCTGTAATTATAGTTATTATAGAAGTGTATGATATAAATAGTATTACTGTGATAGCGATGCGTTAATTAACGGTGCGTCAATTCCTGCATTGCAATTTTGGCCAAATATCAAACCTCGTATATTATTACTGCAATCTTGATTGATACTATCTTAGAATTGTGGTAATATGACCAATTTATTTATTTATTACCAGGTGCGATATTAACTCCACTTTAACGGAGCTTGATCTATCCGTGCCTTTATGGCTATGTCCTCCACTTTTTTTTTTTTTATAAAGTCTACTAAAAGTAATATTTGAATTTCACAGGGGAGCATAAAAATGTGGTTGAATCTTGTATAACATATTATCCAGTGTACCAGGTGTCCTTATAATACTTAAACACACGTTGGGTCTGTTTTCTACTAGCTTGCATACTTAACATTACCCTGTTTCCTTTTATTTGCTTCTATGCATTACTAGAAAACACAATCTATATATTAATTCATGCAACACAGACACCATCCTCTGTTTAAAGCAAAGCACAAACTTTGTGAGGAAATATGATTGATAGGTGAGTAATATTTACTTTATTTATGATTACAAGAATACAGGACTGTTCATATAACATGCAAACATATATTTTTCTTGCTTTTTACATTGAAATAAGGGCCACAATGAGAACACCATGGGGTCATTTGTCAAAGTCTTCCCGATGCAAAACCAGGGTAAAATCTGGGCAAAAACACTGCATTTTATCAATCAAGAAATGACTATTGGTGTCAATGGAAATGTTTTTCCTTAATACTATAAATCTGATGTAATTTTTTTTTGGCCCAGTTTTGGATCTGGAAAACTTTGATAATAAAACCTCAAAGAATTAATATAGGAGGTATGCTAAAAACAGATAAGATAGTACTTAGCATTACAAAATATGCAGCAAAAAGTACCCTATGAAAGGCACAAATACAAATAACTATTTATTGTATAATGCTCATCTCTTGTGTAAGCCTTAGTTGCATGTTTGTTTGAGACCATTTTTGAATTGTAATAAAATAGCAGAAAAAGTAAACTACCAACATAAGTATAACTATTATGTTTGTTGTCTTGCCAAAGGTCTGTATGGACAAAATGTGTTGGATTTTTACACTTTCACAAACATGCTAGCCAATGATTTTATGAGTTGGTCTGAATGTACACACAGGAGATCAGTAGTCCACATTATATAGATCTATATTAAAATATACCATGACAAAACATAAACTCTTTTGCTACTTTATTTTCTTCCTTAACTTTAGTAAGTTTAAAAATTAAATACATATTGTCCTTTTTCAATAACTATTTTGACAAATCAATTGTCAGAGAACTTTTGATTTATTCAAATCGGAAAATCCCTATACCACTTAAATTGGGGAAATGTAATGTTTGGTCAAGCAAAGCTTTTGATCATATCTTTTATGCATTCAATTTATTTTTCATGAACTAAACAGTGATCCATGACATATTTTGCAGCAAATGTTTAAGCCTTTGAGGAGCAATATAAACGGTCTGTATTAAAAGGGTTATATGCCAATATATACTTAATTGAATACTTAAACGTATAAAGTGAGCAGTGTTTTAAAATAGAAAATATTTAAACATTCTAAGCTACACAAAAGTCTCTGACATCTCGTTCACCTTAGGTTAGGCAACCATTCTGTATATCATTAGTACTAGGATATTCTGACAGCCAAAAATCTCTCATTAAGATTACTTCTTTACACATCAAGATAATGAGGCAATGTGTAATGTAAAACATTCAAAAAGCACCCTGCGTGCCCATGTGTGTGTTACGAGATGTTAAAAAGAATTACTCCACTGTCTGCACCTCACTCTGCACCTGCTCTTCTCCCTCGTGGGGCTGACTGGCCTAAGGTGTTACTAGGTCTACTGGGACAAGTCTCAGCTGGGGCTGCAGTTGATAAAAAGGTCCATTGAGAGAAGGGAAAACAAAAGATGATGTTGAAATAGTGAGATATAACATCAGAGAAATACATTAATTTGAACAGATGCTGTTTAAGTAAGCTGACAGCTAAACCACTGCTGTGGGATTCAAATTTGTTTTACATTAGACCCATCCTTTGTGAACTTTACAAGAAACATAACCTCTAATTGTTGTTTAATATTCCAGTGGCTGTTCTGCAGTACAATGGACAAAAATGAGGTAAAAGTGAAGAGATAATGGGGCCTATTAATTAAACTACAATATTGTACTTAACAAATCATGCAATATGTAAAGACAATGGGGCCTATTCTAGTAGCTCCGAACTTTGACAAACCGCTTCTATACTGCCCTTTGGAAGCGGATTGGCATGCATTGCTATTCTGTAAGCCCTTCTCCCATCTGCATCTAAAGGCGTTTTAGAAGCAGTTTCTAAAAAAAACTCTGGCTCTACCAATCCTATCAGTTTGTCAAAATAGCCTTTTGGTCAGAAAAACTGCAATTCTCTTACAGTAGCTTCGTTATGTAAGCCACTTCTAAAAGCGCACATTTTTTTCACTCAACAGATTGATATTGCAAGTTACACCTAGAGCCTGAAATATGGGTTACACTGAGAGCGCAAAACCAATATGTCAAACTAGGGATGGAGTTAGGACCACCTTAGGTCATTCTGCTTCTAAAGCAAGTACAATTCATGTGTTTTGGCTGTTGAACCTTGTCACTTTTTGCAGAAGCGATTTAGAAGATGCGAGTTAGAAGATGAGATTTGCAATAGAGAATAGGCTTTTTCTCACATTTCATTTTGCTACTTCTAAACCTGAGAAACCTCCTGGTTTGGCACTGACAAATTCAGAGCTACAAGAATAGGCTCCTAAGTCTAACATAGCGTGGTTTATGTATTGTATCGTGGGGATCATATTCGCTAATGTGGTTTCTGATGCACAATGTTACAGAAAGGAAAATGCATATTAAATACAGTGACTTCATACATTTTTAACTGCTACACTGAGGGGTCTATTCTCATAGCTCCGAAGTTGGCAGTGCAAACCAGGTGGTTTGGCATGTTTAGAAGTAGGAAACAAATGTGAGACATGCAGCATCAATTTCAATATAATGTAATTAGAGTGGGCATTAAAGTCATGAGGGGTCAAACACTTCATACAATGCCTACTATATGTATGTCAACTTCATCGTTTGCAATAAAGTGCTGGGCAACTTGGCTAATATAATTATTTTTTATTATCAATATTTCTATAATTCACAAACACGTATTACATTAAGGGAGGAGACTTAGATTAATCACCTGAAATTTTTTGGTTTTCACATCATTTTAGGAGTCATGTACACTTTTCACAATAAGGCAGACGTTACTGACAAATCCCCTTTGTGCCATTTCGCGTGTTTGATATCCCTACTGATTATAAATACTGGTGTGTAGCTATTTTGGATTTTATATATATATTGACAAAAGTGCATCTTCACCAAAACATTGATAATAAAAAATAAGTACATTTGTGACATTGCCCAGCACTTTATTGCAAGCGATGTATCCTGTGGATATGGCACACTACAGCTGTTAGTACCCGAGGTTCTTCACTGAGTGTTTTTATGAAGGAGATCATTTCATCCCTTTATTTTATTGATATGTCAACTTCATCAACAGCAGAAAGTATTCCAGTACAAACACCATAAGAGAATCCAAGCCTACTTCCTAAGCCATGACCCATGTACCAGGTCATCACCAATACCACTGAAAAATCTAGGAGAAAATAAAAAACATATATTACGGGCATTACTAAAAACTATTATTTGTGATATACATTTTCTATGTTTTATGTTACTATTTGTCCATTCTTCACATGTACATATTATTATCCAGGTTGAATAAATGGTAATGTACAGAAGCACACAATTGTAGACAGATTAGGGGAGGGCAGTTAGGCTCCCTGTGAGGGATGGTGGTAGGGGTTAACAACTTGTTTGGTTTAGCGGTTAGTAATGCATTGCATGGCAAAGCTTTACTAGCCACTTAAGTAGCCAATGGGGGAGGTGTAGTTTGAGTTTAATATTAACCCTTCAGTAGCTCTTAGTAGTCAGTTACTCATGGGAACCCATGACTAGCTGACCACTTTAGCTACTAAGATGTTAATATATTTGTTAATGTATATGTTATGTGTTATCACCTATTCCATGTTAGTTTAGGTAATCTAGCCAATGTATTTAATTGCCATTATAATGGCCAATCTAAACAAAGATAAGATGGGTCTAAGACATTCCTGGGGTAGGTGATATAAATGGTGGTACCGTTTCACGTTACCTAGGTATGAATAAATATTCGGACTTGTCAACTGGTATTAACATTTGTAAATTTGTTGTGTTTTCTAATTTTATCGGCCACTGTGAAAAATGTGTTATCTGAAGAGGTACCAAGTTGATGACTTGCATACGTACTTTTAAGGTGTGTTATCAACTTGGTAAAATACTGCATTTTAGGGCTAACAAACTTTGATGTCTCTTGGGAAATACCTTTAACTTAAAAACCTATTTCTTCTCACAATCATCTCTATTAGCATAAATGGCTCAATTCTGCATATGCCTGTACAGTTAAATTCTGCATATGCCTGTACCGTTTCACTTAATTTACCTGTTTGCACACTTGCCTTTTATGTTGACTTTCATCCTCCTGATCATTTCCTTCATTAGTGAAACCCTTCATTAGTTTTCTGTTTGATAAGGTTTTGATTCGAGGTATTTATTTCAGGCTAACTGCTTTAAAAAAAAATATTGCTTTAAAGTTCAGCCCTGATACTAAAACATTGGATTTATAATATGTTTATTTTCGTATTTAGGTATAAACATATTACTAGCCTTAACGCAAGAAGCAGGTATTCCATACTTTTTTTAAATTTGTTTTGTGCTTTCCATAGTTAAGCATAAATGTGAAACGCTATTAAACTTTAAAAAACATGAACCGTGTAATAAAAGTAAAGATTGTGAGTACTTTCAGTTTCCTGATACGCAAAGGCACTTTGTATGGTATCATTGCAGACTATGTTATACTTTACACTGGCAATTATTTCCAGACAGGTCACTCATATTGCTCCCAAGTTTCTCTCTTTCCTGCACAGACCTCCTGCTGTTCTATTGTGGGCCATGATTAATGATTTAGCAGGTTAGGATTTTATTAAGAAATATGAATAATAAGCTTCAAACTGATGACTTCTTTTCTGTCATGGGAAACAAATAGAAGTGTGAGGGTATTATTTATCATCCAATGTACATTTATCTCAAATTTAAAATCAGTGACTTTTGTACAAGAACACCTTAACCAAATTTAATCTGAGAACACTACTGAACTTTCAGTGACCCTATGCTGATGCCTTGTAAATTACATATAAGGTGTTTTGGATTGAATTAATATAAGTATTAGTATCAGTTGGTAAACGATCAGTAGCATTTTCAGAATGTGAAAACTTCTACTTCATAAATTCATTCTTCAAGAAGAATTCAAGAAGAAAATAGATATGAAGTGGACTCAATAGAAAACAGAATTAATTTGACTATATCCTAGCTACAAAACGAGAGGTAATTCTGCTTCACAAGTATTATGATATCGTATGTGTTACACGGTTCCCCCCCCCCCCCAACCTCACTTAGGGACCAGTGTTTGGGAGTAGGCATATTACCAGGTGTGTGTGGTGCTCTACCTGTAGGCTTGCAGGAGTTCTGAGTGGTCTGCCAGATGTTAAGGAGACAGGAACGGGAGTGGCTCAACAGGTCTCTGGGTTCTTCTGGGTTTGTGTCAGCGCCTCCAACGGTGATGGAACCCACGAAGTGTGAGTGTCAGCCCCAATCACTGCACAATCATATCCCTCCTGTCCAGGAACTGACACCAGAGGCAGAGGTATCTTTGAACGGATTTTATTGCAGGGCATGCTGCATCAGCTCTTCTTTGCAGCACATCACATTCTCCACTAGCCCCAGGCTCTCTAGAAGGTGCATACCCATCAGTAGGGCTCTGATCCTGGTGGTCTCTAGCCAGCCAGCCTAAAGTGAGCATGCTTGCCCAGCCATGGGGAAGGCAGACAGCTTCATCCTCTCTCACTGAGGAGCAGAGGACAAGGACCTTCTCTTCCTCCTCACTCTCTGAAGAGCTCAGAGGCAGACACCCTCACTCCCTAAAGAGCTGAGAGGGAAACCTCTCTCCCTCCTCACTCTCTGAGGAGCTGAGAGGAAGAACTACTAACTTTTGGCTACTCCCCTTGAAAACTCTAGAAGGGGCGGGCTCATGGACTGTACCCACCTACAAGTGGACTGAACACAGGCCATGAGTCACCACCTACCTTAATTCACTTTCAAGGGAAGCAGAAGGGGGATCACTGGCCCATAGATTAACCTGCTAATGCCTGGAACTTAACAGGACTTACATAGCAGATACACTATGTGGAGAGAAACAGATACTTATGGAACATACCCTGTTATATTCTCCCTTGGGTGCAAATCCGTTTGGGTCCAAATTTACTGCACCGTCTGTCATCCTGGAAGCCTGCAGAATGACAGAAATCACAAACATAATTAATGCATGCCATCCACTGATATCAGTGATGGTGTAGACAATTAACAATACTACCAGAACTTTCTAATTATAATACCTAGGGTCCGGCTTTTTAATAGGCCGCCCATCAAAATCTTCTACCCAAACGGAGTAGATTTTGGGTACTCCAGCTTCTTGGCGTACTTCCGCCCTGTCCATAAATATACAAGTACCTATCATCTACTCCCCCATAATAGAACATATTAGGGACTCTGTGAGGAATTCTTTATGACTTGTTTTGCACTGTAAGTAGTCAATTACAGCTAAATGTAACCATTCCCGCCTGTGGTCATCTATTTCCTGCATAATTGGTTCAGGAACCTATGGGAAATAATACCCATGAGACTGCCGGAATCTAGCTCTTATAGCTCGGTCAGCTCTGCTTAACTTTACAATCTTTCTACCCCTTCCCTTGCCAGGTAATACACAGAACCCTGGGTCCTTTGGCTTAGCCTTTCTGTACAGACTAGGGGAACCTTTGGGGATGCGAACTCCCATCTTTATCTCACTCACTCTCTTAAAGAGAGTTTCTGCTTTCTCCTCAGTGGTGAACGCTCCTTCCTCCCACCAATGATCTACGATGGGACCACTGCGTAAAATGAACCGGGTGTATCTCAGTTAAGGGGCATAACCCTGGAACAGGGGGTACCACCGGTGACATGGTTCGGGCGATATGGATTCAGATCCAGTATTATCAGAAATACCTTCCGACATTTAATCACTACTTATCGCCGTTATATAGACGACCTTCTGATTGTATGGACAGGTACTACTGAAAAGTTGCACTCATTCATTAATATAATCAACACTAATCCCTGTAATCTTTCTTTCACACATCTCTCGCAGACTTCCTTCACTACAAATTTATGCTATCCCGTTTCAACTCTGCTCTCTCTCAGGCTAAACAAACCAACTTTTCTTCACTAATCAACACACACAAATCTAACCCACCCCGACTCTTCTCTGTCTTTGACTCTCTACTCAAACCACCCCCAGCTGCCTCTTCTTCCTCCATTTCACCTCAGGACTTTGCTGACTATTTCAAGGAAAAGGTGGAATCCATTCGTCAGAACATCCCTTGTGTTTCCTCCTCCCATCCTACAACACTCCTAACTCTCCTCCTGCCTGACTGACTCTTTTTCCACTGTCACAGAGGAGGATGTGTCACTGCTAATCTCCTCTTCTCCCTCTACCACTTGCCCTCTTGACCCCATTCCCTCTCATCTCCTAAAACATCTTGTTCCTACTATAATCCCTTCGCTAACACACATATTTTACACCTCCCTCTACTCTGGTACCTCTCCCTCCTCCTTCAAGCATGCAACCGTTATACCATTACTCAAAAACAGCTTTACCCTACCTACCTTTCTAACTATCAACCTGTCTCCCTCCTGCCTTTTGCCTCTAAACTCCTTGAACTTCTTGTATTCTCCCGCTTGCTCCACTTTCTCAACACCCATTCTCTCCTAGCCACCTACAATTTGGCTTCCGCACTGCTCACTTGACTGAAACAGCCCTCACTAAAATAACTAATGACCTCCATGCTGCCAAAGACAGAGGTCATTACACTCTGCTCATATTACTCGACCTCTCTGCAGCATTCGACACTGTGGTCCACCCTCTACTCCTTCACATTCTCAATACTCTTGGTGTTCGTAACAAAGCTCTATCCTGGATCTCCTCTTACCTCTCCCATCGTACTTTCAGTGTCTCTTCTGCTAACACCTCCATAGATCTCTCTGTGGGGGTGCCGCAGGGTTCTGTCCTGGGACCTCTTCTCTTTTCTCTGTACACACTTTCTGTAGGTGACCTAATCACATCCCTTGGGTTTAAATATCACCTCTATGCTGACGACACACAAAATTACTTTTCAACACCAGACCTTACACCTGCGGTACATACCAAAGTTTCATAATGTCTCTCTACGATATCCTCCTGGGTGGCCCTCTGCCGACTTAAACGTAACATGGCAAAAACAGAGCTCCTCATACTTCCTTCCAAACCTGGCCTTACTACCTCCTTCCACATTACTGTTTGAAGTACCATCATTCACCCAGTAGTCCAAGCACGCTGCCTGGGGGGTCACACTCGAATCATCTCTCACATTCTCCTCTTACATTCAAAACATCTCTAAAACCTGTCACTTTTTCCTCCGTAATATTACAAAGATATGCCCTTTCCTCTGTTGCTTGACTGCTAAAACTCTGACTCAGGCCCTCATTCTCTCCCGCCTTGATTACTGTAACCTCCTGCTGTTCTGCCTTCCTGCCTCTCACCTGTCTGCCCTACAATCTATCCTAAATGCTGCTGTCAGAATCACTCTCCTTTTTCGTAAATCTGTCTCAGTATCTCCCCTGCTGAAATCACTCTCCTGGCTTCCTATCAAATCCCACATCTCGCACTCAATTCTCCTCCTCACTTTTAAAGCTTTACACTCTTCTGTTCGTCCTTACATCTCAGCCCTAATATCTCATTATGCACCATCCTGACTCTTGTGTTCTGCTCAAGGATGTCTTCTCTCTACCCCATTTGTATCTAAAGCCCTCTCCCATCTTAAACCTTTCTCACTGACTACCCCACACCTCTGGAATGCCCTTCCCCTCAATACCCGACTAGCACCCTCTCTATACACCTTTAAGACCAACCTTAAGACACACTTGCTTAAAGAAGCATATGAGTAGCACCGTGGCTAATACTATACACACGATACATAAAGATTGGCCCCCTGCAGAAGCACTTACCAATATGCCCTCCCACTGTCTCTGTACGTTTCTCCTACATACCAATTAGATTGTAAGCTACTCGGAGCAGGGACTCCTCTTCCTAAATGTTACTTTTATGTCTGAAGCACTTATTCCTATGACCCTTAATTTATATTATTTGTTATTTATATGATTGTCACATGTATTACTACTGGGAAGCGCTATGTACATTAATGGCTGTCACGGTGGACCAGTACTTATTAACACTTTCATATTTTTGGGATTCTCGATTAAACACAACAAGGAGGGCAAAATAAATTGTCATTTATTTCCTTAATAGACAAACACACGACAACTTCAGAATACACTTAATACAACACTTACTGGGATGGGGAAACAAAATAAATTGTCCGTTGCAAGAAAGCGCAAGAAATGCAGTCTCTGATTTAAAGTCCGTTTGACTAGATCGCAAGTTGTTGATCTAATAACACTGCCAAATGAAGGAATTTTGTTCTTGTTCGTTAGAGTTAGCTCGGGAGTGTTACGCCGGTGCTGCCCGCAGACCAGGTCCATCCCCTGTGCTGAGGTGGGACGTAGGGATACACGCACCCGCAGCAAAGGGAGCGTGTCCGGAGTGTGGTGTTAGTGTTGCCAGGCCAGGTATAGTAAGGAAGACAATACTTGCCGGTACCGGTAGTAGAGGAAGAGTAGTTATTGCCGTTGCCAAGGTCAGGGATTGTAGAGTTGCGGAAGGTCGAAGGTATAAGCCGTGTATCAGGGATGCCAAAAGTCACGAAGTCCAAGTAGAGCCAAAGTCGAGAGCCAGAGGGGGTAGTCGTACAATCCGCGTCAATACCTGAGGAGTCACTGAGAGAGTAGTCAAATGCTTCCATACAGAACTATGTCGAGCGACGAGTGATGGGAAAGCACAGGCATAATAAGGCTGGGCAGGCCAATGGGAAAAGGGGGCAGGCCTGGAAGACTGCAAGGAGTCCTCCCTGATAGGAGGGAGGTGTTACATCCCAGCTGAGTGTAGTCATTGATTTGCATGGAACTGTGTGATGCTTGGGGGCGACGCCTCACTGCAGGAGCAGTGGTTAAAAGTGCTCTGTTAGGCGTGTGCTCTGTAAGCTGGGAATGCATGCACATAACGTCTGGGGCTGGCGTACGTGTGCGTGGATTCAGTGACTGACGCGTGGATGCGCATGGGGTCAGTGACAGACGCATGTGTGCGCATAGAGCGCGGAGCCGGAGACACACGCAGAGGCTGCGGTTCAACAGGCACCTCTTCGGTTGGTGCAATCCTGTGATGGCGAGGAGCCAGAGTGCCAGTGGCAGACAACGGAGGTATGTGGGAATTGCGCTGCAGGCGCTGAGACACCAGATTCCTTACAGGGAGTCACCATGGCTAACGAATTCTGGAGTTTGGCGTAAATCCTTGGTTGCTATGTTATTAACCCCTTGCGTCCTGGAACCGCTACCACTGTACTCGAACAGAATCTTGTGCAAAGTTTGGAAAAGTCCCGAATCACACCGGGGATAGCTCGGTGGGCAGTTTTATAGGGTTTACAGACCTATCTATAACATGCATGCCCAATCCCCTCCGTGGGAATATTTAACCCAGCAATCTCCATTTTGCCCGTAGTTTGCAAAACCGGGCAAAAAGGCTTTCCGGTTTGCAAAGCGCATGTGTCAGCTTGACACCCATGCGACTTAGCATACCTGGGATACACCCCTTTACTGGTGACCCTTAGTCTGGGGTTTGGCCTCAAGGTGTCAATGGCTCGGGATCTGGCACTCAGCAAGAATCCGGCCATTTTCACACTTTGGATCTTTGAGGCTTTTCATTCCTGTCACTTCACTAGACTATGAAACAAAAGGTATTGCCGCTCTCCAAATGTACAGAATTAATATATATGTGTAGATAAGGGGTGCATACGGGAACCAGGTACATATAGCAAGACGGGAGAGGGTTAAAGGATAACCCAAAAGAATTCCTATTTGCACTCCCCTATACTAATAAATGGCTAGGAAGAATTCAATCCCTGGGTAAACCCCATATACCATTTAGTGAAATACAGTTAAAATACTTTTTAATAAACAGTTATGCAAAGACTAATACAAATATTAAAAGAAACAGGGAGTGGGTACATGGAGTGGAGTGAGCAATGTGATCCTATATTGGTTGCTGTAAGAGCACAGCTAACAAATATATAAATTGCAATTAATGCGTCATAACAATCCTATGTACTGTATAAACCCTCTTATCAGGCACTAAATCTCTCGTGCCAAGTGAGGTGTGTAAATGTCTCAGTCATAAACAGGACTTGTAACACGCCCAACCTATATATATAAAAGGCTGTTAGTGTTTATCAGAGCATATATCTGCCAGAATCCGTGGGTACATAAAGGCACACCATTACTGCATCCTTTTTGAGGGGCATACTGTAGATCTTTGCTTAGAGCAGGCTTGCACAACTCGTAAAGTGAGAAGGGCCGAACTGCTCCAAGGAAAAAAAAATTGGGCCGCACGGGTAAAATCCTCATCATCATCATCATTTCTCCTCCAGCACCTATCATCATCATCTCTCCTCCAGCACCTCTCATCATCATCCTCATATCTCCCCCAGAACCCCTCACTATCAACCTTTGCGATACTCCCCATCTATCTCTCATACCCCCATCTCTCCCCCTCACCCACACACATAATACTCCCCCTCCACATCAAACACACAATAACCCCCTGCACACCACACACATCCCACCCCCCCTGCACACCACACACATCCCACTCCCCCGCACACCACACACATCCCACTCCCCCCTGCACCTCACATCACTCTCCCCACTGCACCTCACATCTCTCCCACCCCCCTGCAACTCACATCACTCCCACCCCCCTGCAACTCACATCACTCTCCCCCCCTGCAACTCACATCACTCCCACCCACCCCTGCAACTCACATCACTCTCCCCCCCTGCACCTCACATCACCCCCCCCTGCACCTCACATCACCCCCCCTGCACCTCACATCACTCCCACCCCCCCTCCTGCACCTCACATCACTCCCACCCCCCTGCAACTCACATCACTCCCACCCCCCCTGCAACTCACATCACTCTCCCCCTCTGCAACTTACATCACTCCCACCCCCCTGCAACTCACATCACTCCCCCCCCTGCAACTCACATCACTTCCACCACCCCCTGCAACTCACATCACTCCCACCCCCCTGCAACTCACATCACTCCCACCCCCCCCCTGCAACTCACATCACTCTCCCCCCCCCCTTCCTGCAACTCACACCACTCTCCCCTCTCACCCCCCCCTGCAACACACACCACTCTCCCCACCCACCCCTCCCTGCAACTCACACCACTCTCCCCCACCCCCACCCCCCCCTGCAACTCACACCACTCTCCCCCCTCACAAAGAAAACAGAGTCGAGCCCCACAGCCCATTTCAGCAGCCCCCCCAGCCCCTTCCATTTCAGCAGTCCCCCCCAGCCCCTTCCATTTCAGCAGCCCCCCCATATGTTAGCAGCCCCCCAGCCCATTCCATGTCAGCAGTCCGCCACCCCCCTCCTCCCATGTCAGCAGCCCCCCACCCCCCTCCTCCCATGTCAGCAGCCCCCCACTCCCCTCCCATGTCAGCAGCCCCCTCCCATGTCAGCAGCCCCCCTCCCATGTCAGCAGCCCCCCTCCCATGTCAGCAGCCCCACAGCCTCCCTCCCATGTCAGCAGCCCCGCAGCCCCCTTCCCATGTCAGCAGCCCCTGCTTAAGCCTCGCGCATGTCCTCCCTCACCTCGCGCTCCCTCTTTGCTGCGGCTCCTGCTGAAGCTTCACCAACCACCCAGGCCGCGAGACACAACCGGCTACAATGACGGCGACAGCGATATCACCCTATCCGCTGTCTGTCTCTTTCGCTCGTCACGCACCCGAGAGACCAATCAGCGGCCGGCTCGCCCAGATAACGCCGCCCCACGTACAACGTTAGCTGCGACAGGGAAGCGAGAGGGATGCGCGCTCTAGCAGCAGACCCGGAAGTTCCGGGTCGCGCTACACTGCTAGAGCGCGTCCCCGTACTGGAGGAGGGAGGAGGTTAGGTGAGAGCGCGCGCTCCTACTGGAATGTGTCCTTTCCCTACCAGGGAAGGGGGTTTAAAGAAGGGGGGGTTGAAGGGGGTCCGTCGCGGGCCGTATGTTGTGCAGCCCTGGCTTAGAGTATCAAATACTGTATCAAGCTCCCCCCAGGCAAGGTCCCAACACTATAACCTCTAATGAAGATACAATCTATCATCAGTGCATAAATTAAAGTGTCAGCAAGGCGAATCTGCAATGCAAAAACTCTCATACAATGCAGCAGCCCTAATTCGGCAGTATACAACCTGGCATTCGTGGCATATGCTGCTCACACATTACTCCATGCCCCGCGCTCTCTGATGACGTCACGAATGCGACGTCATAAAATCACCGACGATCGTTTCGCACACCTGCGCTTTGTCAAGGTAAGGAGGAGTAGAAAGAAAGCCACTTCACTTGTGCTTTATGTAAGTCGGCCGGAGGAGTGGCTTTGCGAACGGGCCAATCAGCACCACGGGAGGTGAATCGTGCAGTTGAATCCTGGCTACGGTTTAGGCCGAAATTAACACTTTGTGTGCCAGTGATAATCTACATATAAGGTAAGTGTATCACATGCGTCCCTCTTGCTGTTTGCAATATGAGGGGCAGTAATGAGTATCATATTGACCTCATATAGTTAACGAAAGCATTATGCCATAGATTTAATAAAGATCCTGCGGGGTACAGATATAGGTTGCTCCCTACTAGTGGTGGTGCATAGGGTAAATGTCTGGGTATCCATACATTATATGGAATACCCTCTCATTATTCTGATAGAATGGGCTCACTGTCAGCCAGTAGGTGTGTGGAGATGTAGAAATGTGTGAACATTAAATGACCGCCTCTAGGAGTCAAAACGGTCATGTGGAGTATAAGACCCCACCTGTATACCCGAATCCCCTAATAACACTATTAATCAGAATGCTCCTGGTTAAGAGGTCTACTGGTCTGACTGAGTGGATCGCGAAAAGGGGAACATATATCGCCTAGCAGTAAAACAGAGATGGTTAGGTGGGGGTGTCATAAAAAGGGGGAGTAGATATACCCCTCATTAAGTCCTTTTGGGTAAAGCGTCTGAAGCGTGAAGATCCATCTGCACTCACGCTGCATCAGACGCTTATCCCAGTCCCCTTTACGTGGCCCCCATGGTAGATGTTCTATTGCACAGAATGTGAGATACTGGGGATCACCATTATGTTCAGTGTGGATGTGGCGTGCGACTGGGGTGTCTGAGGTGTTCCTAATGGATCCAAGATGTTCAAGGACCCTCACCTTCAATGCTCGATGTGTCTTACCCACATATCGCATGCCACATCTACAGGTGATAAGATATATCACCCCTACTGTGAGACAATTAATAAAGTCCTTGATGGTAAATACAGTAGTATCCAATTTGTCTGGGAAACTCTTAGTAGCCTTCATGAAAGGGCACGCTCGACAGCGACCACATGGATAAGAACCCGTCGGTCGCCTATCACCTAACCATGTTCTCTGTTTCTGTGTTGTAAAATGGCTTTGAACTAATCTATCTTTTAAGTTTTTCACCCTTCTACAGGTCATGGTGGGCCTCTCTTGCAGCACCTGTCTTAAGTCAGAGTCATTCATCAGGATGTGCCAGTGTTTGTTAAAAATGCCACGTAATCCATCCCACTGGTTATTGAAATCACCAATAAATCTGATAATTTTATTATCTTGTGACACCATTTGTTGTCTATCGCCCAAAAGCTGTGTGCGTGATGTGTCTCTTGCCCTTCTAAATGCCTTTTTGATTGAATTTTTGGAATAGCCACGTTCGGCAAATCTCATGTCCGTATCCACCGCCTGCTGTTTATACTCCTGTATGGTTGAGCAGTTCCTGCGCAACCTCAGGTATTGGCCGGTGGGTATGTTCCTGATTATATGCCCAGGGTGGTGACTGTCTGCGCGTAAGAGATTATTTGTAGCTGTAGTCTTCCTAAATATAGTAGTAGTTAGTCTCCCATCCGCTTGTTTAGAGACAGTTAGATCCAAAAAATTCAAATTCGTTTCATTCACCTCCATCGTAAGTTTTAGGTTGTGATCATTAGTATTCAGTATACTCACAAATTGGCATAGAAGTTGTTTGGGGCCGCTCCATAACATTATAATGTCATCGATGTAGCGGCCCCACCACTCAACATGTTCTGTGTATTCCGCCAGGGCATCGCTGAAAACCACCGTTTCCTCCCACCAGCCTAGATATAAATTGGCATAGGTGGGAGCACAAGTGGTCCCCATAGCGGTGCCCTGGATCTGATGGTATATCTTCTGATCAAAAAGGAAGTAGTTCCTTGTTAACACAAAATCTAACAGTTGAATGATAAAATCATTATGTGCATAGCAAGTCACGCTGGATAAGGAAACGCATCACTGCTTTGAGTCCAACTGGGTGGGGAATACTGGTATACAACCCTTCCACATCTAATCCTATAAGTAATGTATTGGGACTCACCACTACATCTTCTAGTCTCAACAAAATGTCTTCACTAGACTTACAGTCTCCCACTTAACAGGGGGTCTTTGAAGTGCAGGAAGGAAAATACCCTCAGCTCATTCACCGCTGGCATATTTACATGCCAAAGGATTTTTCCCGGGCTTACAGAAAAAACTGTTCCTGCCTGTAATTTTTATATGGGTGTGAGTGGTTTATTTATTGGGCTTGCACACCAAAAATTTGAGTGCTAGCTGTGTCCGTTCTCGAGTTAGCCTGCTTAATTGAAAGGCTTGCTGGTGGGAAGCCAAGTTCACCTAATTCTCACGTCAATTGACCGGCTTCCCACGGCAATAGACTTTCTGCCTTTCAAGTTACGCGAGCTAATAAGGTATGGATACATTTTATCAGAAAACCACTTCAAATCTAACCGCAAGCCACTTATTCAATTGAACTTGCGGTTACGAGGTCAAATGGTTGAAATTGGATACCTATACTTCAAACAGACCTCCCAGTCTCAGCCACGCTTCTTCAATCAGCGCTGTCTTCGGCGCTCACAACGCCATCTTGTGCCTAAAAACCATATAGCACAGGTTGCATGTATTTCTATCATTGCAGACAGGGAACAGCTTGCAAACTGGGGTTAAGAAGGCTGGGACAGGGGCAAATACATCAGTGTCATGCATATACTTTTAACCCCTTCACTCCCAATACAAGGTGGGATTAATCAGCCGAGTATAATACCTTTATTAAGGCCTGATTAACCCCATGTTCGCCACAATGGCGCTATATAAATAAAGACATACAATACAATACACATCACTCTCACTCTCCCCATATTCATTTTTTAGACCTCTGTTTATATATTGATATGGATATGAGGGTCTATTCTGATATTTACAGGAAACCTAATGCTCGCAATACTCTACTACACGCCGATAGTTGTCACAATAAAAGCTTGTTCCGAGGCATACCACAAGGACAATTTTTACGTCTTCGTCGTAATTGCTCTACTATGGCTAATTTTGAACAAAGATCAGTAGAGCTCTTTGAAAGATTTAAAGCCAGGGGGTATGATCCTCGGACTCTCAATGAGGCCTATCAAAGTGCCAAATCTGAAAAAGGGGAAATCTAATAAAATCTGATCCATATACATATTGTACTTAAGTAGGAGGAAAAAGATTACTTATGGGAGTGATGGTCAGAATGTTATCCAAGATCTTCCTTTCTTTATCACTAGGTTTAGTAACCAAGCAAATATTATAAAATCAATAGTATATTGAAGATATTAGCGACAGATCCTTTGCTTAAAGAAATGGTTGCAGTAGATCCTAAATTTGTATTCCAAAAATCAGAGACATTGGCAAACATTTTATCACCCAGTATGCCTAAATCACCTAAAACACTCACAATGAATTGTTTCCCAATTTGCTTGGCTGCTACCCCTTTGGCAAATGTAAGATTTGCAAATTTGTACAGAAAACAAAAACTTTCAGTAAGAAATAAGTAAGGTTTATAACATTCTCTTGTATAACTTGTAACACAGAGTATGTTATATATATGCTTATTTGTGGCTGCGATAAGCGCTATGTCAGCTTGACTACAAGGCCATTCAAACAAAGAGTGTTGGAACACATGAGATTAATAACTAAAAAAGATCAAACACACCCAGTGTCTAAACACATCAGCACTTGTAAACAAGGGAGTTTGAGCAATTTCAAATATGTGGCACTAGAACATGTTAAACCACACATACGGGGTGGAGACAGGATAAACGCCTTATAAAAAAGAGAGACTTTCTGGATATTTTCACTTGATACTTTAATACCTAAAGGTCTGAATACAGAACGGGATTTGAAATATTTCCTATGGGAGAGTTTGTGGCTTAACAGCCTCGTGTTTCATTCTGTACAGAATTGTATCCATAGAGTTGTTTAAAACACCATAATAACCTATTTTCCTATAACATAGTATCTATCATCCTTCTACTTTTTACTACTCATTACACAAAGTGCCCAAAATTGACTGTTTTGATAACAGATTCGTTGTATATGTCTCATGAGTTACCCTAACTAAACCTACTATGAAAGATAAATGAATTTTGAAGAAAATTGCTTTTTATTTGCAAAAATATAACAATGGGTTTACATCATATCGGTACAGTATAATTTAAATTACATCTCATGTGTAACAGCACTCATATATATATATATTTTATTATTTTTAATATGATCTATTTGATCGTCAATTGAATGTGCCTAATTAGTTTTTGCCTTTAAAACTTTTTCTTTGTTCCAATTTTTACCACTTTAGATAACAAATTAAATGTACACATAAGAAATATTGAATGTTAGCAACTGCTTTAGATGTATCACTAGGATGTGTAGCTTACAAATATTTGTGGGTTGCTACATAATTTAAATGTCTACTCTAGATGTTTCAACTTGGGGCTCAGAACAACTATAGGATAGTGCCTGTTTTGGCCACATGATGGCACTCTTGTATCCCTATACAATGTCTGCTATTATCGATTTTGATTGCAAATGAAATGTGTTCAGAGAGTTTCTATTTTTGAACTGTCAGTTCCGACTATTTTGGAAATTACATTAAATATAAACGTTGTATTGTTAGTAACTGTTTTAAATCAATTACCCATATGTGCAGTTATATAATAACTTTCATTTATAAGTAAGTTGCTGCACGCTATAAATGTCTACCCAGATAAGTCAGCTTGGGACTGATTACAATCATACAATTTGATTCTATTTTTATTTTTCTCTATTGTGTTGGTATTCTTCTCTTCTTTTTTTCTTCCTTCTTTCTTCTTTTGTGTCATCTCTCGTTTTGTGTATTTTTAGTCTTTTTCTTTGTATGCTTATTATCACTAATTGGCATCAGTTGCCTTTTCTTGTGATGGGTGGTATAAAATATTTTCTACCACCCTCAATCATTAACTCCTTGAAGAGCGCCATTAGGGGGCCGTGAAACGTTTTCTGTACATCCATGTTTTTTTAAGTAGCTCTAATAAAGTGTTTTTAGTTACCTCTTGCTGGTGAATTTTCCCATTTTTTGTTTATGGAGCAGCAGCAGTCACCTTGATCTATTTTTGTTTCGTATATATGTATATATACAGTGGTGTGAAAAAGAAAGTACACCCTCTATGAATTCTATGGTTGTACATATCAGGACATAAGAACAATCATCGGTTCACTAGCAGGTCTTAAAATTAGGTAAATACAACCTCAGATGAACAACAACACATGACATATTACACTGTGTCATGATTTATTTAATAAAAATAAATCCAAAATGGAGAAGCCATGTGTGAAAAACGAAGTATACCTTATGATTCCAATAGCTTGTAGAACCACCTTTAGCAGCAATAACTTGAAGTAATCGTTTTCTGTATGATTTAATCAGTCACTCACATCATTTTGGAGGAATTTTGCCCCACTTTTCTTTACAACGTTGCTTCAGTTCATTGAGGTTTGTGGGCATTTGTTTATGCACAGCTCTCTTAAGGTCCAGTCACAGCATTTCAATCGGGTTGAGGTCTGGACATTGACTGGGCCATTGCAACACCTTGATTCTTTTCTTTTTCAGCCATTCTATTGTAGATTTGCTGGTGTTCTTTGGGATCATTGTCCTGTTACATGACCCAATTTCGACCAAGCTTTAGCTGTCGAACAGATGGCCTCACATCTGACTCTAGAATACTTTGGTATACAGAGGAGTTCATGGTCGACTCAATGACTGCAAGGTTCCCAGGTCCTGTGGCTGCAAAACAAGCCCAAATCATCACCCATCCACCACCGTGCTTGACAGTTGGTATGAGGTGTTTGTGCCGATATGCTGTGTTAGGTTTTCGCCAAACGTGGCGCTGTGCATTATGGCCAAACATCTCCACTTTGGTCTCGTCTGTCCAAAGGATATTGTTCCAGAAGTCTTATGGTTTGTTCAGATGCAACCTTGCAAACATAAGCCGTGCTGCCATGTTCTTTTTAGGGAGAAGAGGCTTTCTCCTGGCAACCCTTCCAAACAAACCATATTTGTTCAGTCTTTTTCTAATTGTACTGTCATGAACTTTAACATTTAACATGCTAACTGAGGCCTGTAGAGTCTGAGATATAACTCTTGGGTTTTTTGCAATTTTTCTGAACTTTGCACAGTCTGACCTTGGGGTGAATTTGCTGGGACGTCCACTAATGGGAAGACTGGCAACTGTCTTGAATGTTTTCCACTTTTGAATAATCTTTCTCACTGTAGAATCATGGACTTTCAATTGTTTGGAAATGCCCTTATAACCCTTCCCAGATTGATGGGCAGCAACAATTGCTTCTCTAAGATCATTGCTGATGTCTTTCCTTCTTGGCATTGTCTTAACACACACCTGAATGCTCCAGACTAGCAAACTGCTAAAACTTTGGCTTTTATGGAGGTGGTCACACTTGCTGATGATCAATTAATCAAGGGCATTTGATTAGCAGCACCTGTCTGCTACTTTGCATCTTAATTCCTATGGAAGCAGTTAGGGTGTACTTAGATTTTCACACATAGCTTCTCCATTTTGGCTTTATTTTAGTTAAATAAATCATGACACGGTGTAATATGTCATGTGTTGTTGTTCATCTGAGGTTGTATTTACCTCATTTTAAGACCTGCTAAGGAGCAGATGATTGTTATTATGTCCTGATATGTAAAACCATAGAATTCAAAGAGGGTGTACTTTCTTTTTCACAACTATAAGTGCCTTCGGGAAGCGTGCGGGCCTCTGTAAACCGCCGCCCCCCCCCCCCCCGCAGGCATTCTTGCGCCCCCCAGTTTGCGCACCGCTGGTCTAACCACAGAAGGTTAAATTAACTGCCAGAGGAGGCAACCCACACAGCTTTCCCAGTACTGGGGGAGGGAGCAAACAAAATGCATAGAGACAGATAACCTATGAATAATGAACACTAATAAGATAGGGCAAAAAAGAATATGCTGCAAATAAAGACTGCAGTCTGAATGAAACAGCAGCCTGAGTGAAACCTGAAGTATTCCTTTTTAAGCACAGGCATCTCTCCCTAATTTAGTGGGAGATACCTATTAAGTCTTCACCACCACCTACTGAATACCGTTTTTACACAAATTTCACACTGTACAGTAGGAACATGCCAACACGTTTGATGTTGTAGTGATAACATTGAAGCTTCTTGAATAGG
The DNA here is from genome assembly GCF_040206685.1 of Ascaphus truei. NCBI lineage: Eukaryota > Metazoa > Chordata > Amphibia > Anura > Ascaphidae > Ascaphus > Ascaphus truei. The sequence goes on along the minus strand of NC_134488.1, from coordinate 53,584,326 downwards.
CCCCTCACTGTGGAATTGAACCAGGATAACTAACTGGTGAAATATTCCTAGATTTTGCAATGGTTTTTTCTTGTTAAACAAGCTTCAGTGCTCTGGTATAGGGGAGCATGCTTTAAATTGGTTTCACTCATTGGGTAGATTTCAATTTGTGTCTATCTCAGGCTTTAACTCTATGCCCTTGGATGTCACCTATGGGGTCCCCCAATGTTGTCTTTTGGGCACCCTACTCTTTTCAGTCTTCATTATTAATGATCTATCTACAGCGTGTACGGCAGCCTCAATGCACATGTATGCACATTACACAATCTTATACAGTGGCAAGAAAAAGTTTGTGAACCGCAATGATAATTACAGAAATTCCATAGTTTTTCCATGATAACCTTCTTGAATCAAAACCACTCTTAAATATCCAATGTAGATAAAAACATGGGAAATAAATCCCTGATTGGTGCTTCCAAAACGGAGTGGTTGAAATGCATACATAACCATGTTCATAAAAATAAGAGCAATGTTCATATATGGAAAATGTTTGGAGCCATAAACAATGAGCAGTAAATAAGGTAGATCTATAGTCCATCTATTGTGCCCAGTTTGTATGTGGGATAATGCGGTGACAACCTCACCTGATGTCCTATGCGGAGGATGACAAAGGGATGAAGGGAGAAAGGATCTAAGCTGCCTAAGAACGGGCCCCGCGATAATGGAGCTCCCCCCCCCCCCCCGTGGGGGCGCGTCTGCCACCTCCTGCTACTCTGTTCTGGGTGAGTGGAAATACCGTGACCACACTGGCGGAGTGTTAAATATTTCGGCTGTACGCCAGAGTAAATAGAAGTACTTACAATGCAGGTGATGCAGCCTGGTTCCGATGCGCATGCTTCAATCCCAGTTGAATATACAGGTGTATGGTTGTGAAAAAAGGCTGAGCACAGCAAAAAGACGAAGGGCTGGAGGCAGGTAAATTAATTGTTTAATGGGCATAACAGCCCAAAAAATGAACAAACAAACAAGATATGTCCTCTGACGCGTTTCTCGCCGTGGAGGCGCTTTATCAAAGAGTAAGCTTTTTGATAAAGCCCCTCCATGGCGAGAAATGCGTCAGAGGACCTATACTGTTTGTTCGTTTTTTTGGCCGTTAAGCCCATTAATTAATTTTACCTGCCTCCAACCCCGTCTTTTTGCTGTGCTTAGCCTTTTTTTCACAACCATACTTCTTTTCTTAAATATCCAATAGGCTTTATGTGAATATGAAGGGAGAGGGTAACCAGGCTATCTAATAAAGGTTAAGCCTTCTGGTTACCTCTGAACCCGTGGGGTCTCTGGTACCTCCATAAGCCAGGGACCAGGGATAATACATGCTGTAAAATGCCTGCTGGGTATCCCCAGTTGGGAATATGTGCCTGTGTATATGTATAGTTGTGGATACTTGTGATGGAGGGGATAACCAGGCTATATAATAAAGGTTAAGCCCTCTGTTACCCCTGAAACCGTGGGGTCCCTGGTAGCTGCATAATACACCATAAGCCAGGAACCAGGGATGATATATGTTGAAAATAAAATGACCCTGTTTTTTCCTATTTCATATTCCCTTAGCCCTAGAACTGTGACATTCTGTGTGTTTCAGTTTTAGAGGGGATATTTGGATGGAAATGCAATTATTTTGTTTCCAGAAGTTCGGTGGTCAAAGTTGCCGGTGGTCGTTTAATTCTCCTCAGCGAGCAGGCATGATTTGCCAATAAGTGGGGTGAATTACAACCGGGGCTTCCCAGTCTCCTGGATTTCGAGCCCAAATATCCCCACGTTATTTCCCTTATAAGTATAAGGTCCCCCAAAGTATATTCTTTAATAAAATTTACTTTATTGTGTTTTTACATATCCTATAAGGCTTTATGTAGTCCGCCAGGGCATATGTTTAAGGTGCCAGCTAGTTTGCATAGAGTTCGTAGATGAAAAAGGAGACAAGATGTTGAGAGGTGTCGGGGTGCTAAGTGGATGTTGCAGGGTGGAGTACTGGATCCAGAGAACAGAGACCCCCTGTGAGGAGGACCCTCTGGTTAACCAGACTTAGTGGAGCCTGCCCAGGTGGCAATATGTTGACTGAGGGGGAAGCGGCAGAATGTTGGCGCGTTTCCCATTGGTCAATTCGTATGTCCTGCCCACGGGGCATCCTGAGCCGGCTTGGCACGCCCCCTCCTCTGATGTCAGCCAAAGAACGATCCCCTCTTTCTATTGGCTGGCAGGGAGGAATTTCCACGCTGATAGGTTGCTCCCCATACCTCCATGCTGAACATAGAACAGCGGAGGGTATGTAAGGAGACAGCCGAGGCTTGAGTCGATGAAGCAGGCATTTCAAAGTTACAAACAACAATAATACCCTTAACAAGCGCTAATCTACAATGTGCAATTAACTCACAATAGTGTGAAAAATGGCAATGAATTGGTGATGTGAACGTGATCACTCAATGTGAGTGAAAACCACTTCTAAGTGGTGTACAAGCTGCCAGAGAAACTAATAAACAGATCTTCCCAACCTGTGAAATAAATACAAATACAAAATAAAAGTCCCGGCGCTACAAATGTCCCAGATACCGTGATCCAAATGGAAAGTCCTGGATGAAAAATTCTCAGATGGATGGTACAGGATATTTTCACAGAGTCCCAGGGAGTTGATAATTCCCTTTAACGATGTCCGCAGTGATTAAGATAATATCTTGTGCGTTCAAGGGAGAGAATCTGTAACTGTGTCTCTGCTCTGTCTCAGTGTTTCACGGATCCCACGTAACCGGCAGCAGTGATCTCTTATTCCATGCAGCGACCAGCACTCACAGGAGACGTAAGTCAGGCATGTCATGCAGGAACAGAGGATTGACACAATGGTGTAATACGTTTACACTTTATTAAAAAACTTTAAAACACAAATCACCCACACTTACAGTAAATGGGGGGTGACGATATGACTCACGGATGCCGTCCGCCACTTGTCTGCAGCCTGATGCACACTAGGGAGCCTTCCTGAATGGCGTTCTCTGAAACTCCTAGCCGATGACGTCAGCGGCAGGGCGGTGCAGGTACGCTCTCACAGCATCGGCACGACTATGGTGGCTGGACTGGCTCAAACACTTGGCTCCTCCTCCCTACGCGTTTCGTGACTCTGCGTCACTTCCTCAGGGGATGGGGGAGCCTAGTGGGAGCTGTGTTATATACCATTGCATATCAAGAGAGTCCACCCACAAATGGGAGGTCCTGGACTTGATTTCAATGTGAGCTGGAGTTGGGCAATTAGCAGCAATTGGGATCTAGGTGGCTGCTGGGATCAATTGCATTATGGTGAGCATGCTAATCATGCAAACCTTTACTACATCCAATTAAAATATATTACTTGCATGATTACATGGTGGATACTATTGATTGAAACACAAACATATATATTGTTATATGCCTGTTCAACATACATCAGTATAGCACAACAGTATAAATTACATTGTGGATGTTATTGAAACACAAACATGTATATTATTACATCCTGTTTAACAATGCATATACTATTCTCACCTTAAGATGAAAATCAACTGGAAATAAAATAATTGATGGAACTTAAAATTAGAACTGATAGAAATTAATTAAGAATAAACATTCTACGTATCTTTTAAAAAAGCTGCCAAATCGAAATCAATATTTAAACCTAGGGGAGACAGAGTTCTAAGTGTATATATCCAGTAACTTTCCTTTCTAGAAACAAGATTTAATCTGTCCCCCCCACGCCAAGTACCCTTTGGATTGTCAATGCCCATGCAGATTAACCCCTGTGGGTCCTGGTTATGTTTAATTTTGAAATGATTTGAGACACTATGGGTCTCTAGGCCCCTCTTGATGTTATATACGTGTTCAGCGAACCGTCGCTTGAGGGGCCTACCAGTGCGCCCCACATATTGCAACCCACATGGGCATTGCAGGAGGTATACACTTCAATGACACTAATGACCCTATGGATCCCGAGCAAGATAGCCTAGATTCCCAGTTTTCCAAATTAGAGAAACTATTAACTCAGGAGATGAGGCAAACATGGGAGACCATAGCACTCAGAAAATATCTAGAACATAAGAGGATACCAAGAGGCCTTAGAGTCCTAAAACCCCCAACTTCAGATTCTGAGGATGAGGGTTTTCTAAAGGAATGGAATTTCATACTGGATACATGTTCAGTGGATTTGATACAATTACTTTTAAAACGTAGAAGTACCACATTAGACATTTTAGATAAAGAAATCAATCTTATAAAAGAACAATTAGAACCTTTTATTGAATTAGCTGAATACAAAACATTGGAAGAGAAAGTATCTCAAAGAATAGACAAAACAGAGAAGGAGGTCAAATTAAATAAACATAAAAAATTTATGAGAGACAAAAAGGACTATGATGAAAATAAACAAAGAAATTGGAAAACGGATAAAACCATCATGATTAGCGAAACAGATAGGGATAAACATCAGGGAATACCAACAATAGGTCCCTTTAGAGATAGAATTGACTCTACCAAAAGCGATAAATCCGAAGGCCAGATAGGAGAAAATAAGGGGGAAGCATCCAATAAACTGGATGCCAATCCCTTTATTCATCAAAATAAATCCAAAAAGAAAAACATTAGACGTGATAGAGTCAATTCAAGGGATACTAGGGGCCATGTGGATGAACCCCCTATAGAACAGCATTATCGTGATAGGTCACCAGTAGACAGACCGCATATAGGACAAGATGAGTCAAATCAGAAACAGACTTCTTTTTTAGAACATCGCTCAGGTCGGGCTCCACTGCAAGAAAGGTGGAGAGGTCCCAGGCCTCAACCAGGCAGACAAAACCCAGAAAGGAAAAGGTCCAGAATGGACGATTCAGAGGGAATAGAGGAGGGACTAAGAAGAGACAGAGAAAGAAGAAGACCAGAGCACGGGAGAAAGTGGTAAAGAGCAATGTATTTAACATTAGCGACACTCCCCTAAAACAGATTGAACTGGATGTCCTATCACGAGGTCTTAATTTTGCCCCCGTGAACGGACCTAATATGTTCAACACGTTTGTGGATGTCCACAGATTCCTGAGAAAGATTAGTCTTAAAAAATATTACATGAGAGATGCGGTAAGCAGAGGGGTCGTTATGCCAAGTTTGTCCAAAACGCCAAAAAAAACCCCACTAACACCCTTTAAAAATGTGTCCACCTTTTACCCCAAAGGGATGAAAGGAAGCTTTGTAGACACTTTTGCTGAGATGGTCATCTCTGACCTAGAAAAAGCTAGTGTAGACTTCAAATGCCATAGGCAAAATCTAAGTCAGGAAGAGAAAAAAGCTGTCAAATCCCTTGAAACTAATAACAATATAGTTATCAAGGCGGCCGACAAAGGGGGAGGGGTGGTAGTGATGAACTCTTCATATTATCAAGAAGAGTCACTTAGAATACTGGGAGACACCACTACCTATTTGAAACTAGATAGCAACCCCACCAACTCCTTTAAAAACGAAATGGTGACTCATTTGAATCAAGGTCTTCGGGATGGAATTATCACAACACAAGAACTAGAGTTCTTGTCTATAGAACAACCAAGAATACCAGTGTTTTACTTCATCCCGAAGATCCATAAAAATCTTGAGAGACCCCCTGGCCGTCCCATAATATCTGGGATACGATCGCTGACATCTAATCTCTCTCAGTTCCTAGACCATCTTCTCCAACCCTATGTGGTCCAGGTTCCATCTTACCTGAGAGACACCTCGCATGTGATAACCCTGATACAGGATCTAACTTGGACCAGTGAACTCTGCTGGGTCACATGCGACGTAGTCTCATTATACACGGTGATCAATCACCAGATGGGACTGGATGCTATTAGACGAGTTTTGGACAAAGATGCGGAGGTAGATGATAATCTGAAACAGTTCATCTTAGATGGGATCAAATTTATCCTGACCCACAACTATTTCAGCTACAACCGTGAATACTACCTCCAGACATGCGGCACCGCAATGGGCACCAGGTTTGCACCCAACTACGCGAACTTATTTATGTCCATCTGGGAGGAGGATCATATATGGTCCTCTAACCCCTTCAGTGCAAACCTGGTGCTCTGGAAAAGATATATTGACGATGTGCTGTGTGTCTGGAGGGGGTCATCAGATGAACTGGGAAAGTTCCAGGAATATCTAAATACCAACACATGGAACTTAAGGTTTACATTTAATCATCATAAGTCCACTATTAATTTTCTTGACCTCACCCTTTATATAGTTGATAACACTATCCACACCAAAACATACCATAAAGAGGTTGATGCCAATACGTATTTATTGGCATCAAGCCACCATCATCCAAGGTGGCTTCAGAATATCCCGAAGGGCCAAGCACTACGAATCAAGAGAAATTGTTCGGAAGATTCAGTTTACCAGCAACAGGTTAAGGATCTCAAAGAAAAATTCTTAGATAGAGAGTACAGAAATAGTGAGTTAGATTCAGCCATTACAGAGGTCAGCAAAATTGACAGGGCCACTCTAATAACTAGAAAAGCCACAACATCAGGGCAAGGGACAGAACAACAATTTCCCTTTTTCATCACTCAGTATAGTGGGTTGGCCCCAGTCATATCTAAAACATTTAATAAGTATTGGAGTATCCTCCAACGAGATCCCCTATTAAAAACCTGCCTTCCCGACAAACCCAAGATTGTATATAGAAGGGCTAGGAATCTAAAGTCCTCTCTAGCTCCGAGCTGTCCTATTGACAATCTCAGGGACCGCCATGTCACTTGGCTGAATGGCCTTAAGGGATATTATGTATGTCAAAATTGTATTGGTTGTAAGTACAGTGTAAAAACCAAAATGTTCAAATCCAGTGTCACTAAAAAGGAATTTGAAATTGAGACATTCATAAATTGCAAAACCAACTTTTGTGTATACCTCCTGCAATGCCCATGTGGGTTGCAATATGTGGGGCGCACTGGTAGGCCCCTCAAGCGACGGTTCGCTGAACACGTATATAACATCAAGAGGGGCCTAGAGACCCATAGTGTCTCAAATCATTTCAAAATTAAACATAACCAGGACCCACAGGGGTTAATCTGCATGGGCATTGACAATCCAAAGGGTACTTGGCGTGGGGGGGACAGATTAAATCTTGTTTCTAGAAAGGAAAGTTACTGGATATATACACTTAGAACTCTGTCTCCCCTAGGTTTAAATATTGATTTCGATTTGGCAGCTTTTTTAAAAGATACGTAGAATGTTTATTCTTAATTAATTTCTATCAGTTCTAATTTTAAGTTCCATCAATTATTTTATTTCCAGTTGATTTTCATCTTAAGGTGAGAATAGTATATGCATTGTTAAACAGGATGTAATAATATACATGTTTGTGTTTCAATAACATCCACAATGTAATTTATACTGTTGTGCTATACTGATGTATGTTGAACAGGCATATAACAATATATATGTTTGTGTTTCAATCAATAGTATCCACCATGTAATCATGCAAGTAATATATTTTAATTGGATGTAGTAAAGGTTTGCATGCTCACCATAATGCAATTGATCCCAGCAGCCACCTAGATCCCAATTGCTGCTAATTGCCCAACTCCAGCTCACATTGAAATCAAGTCCAGGACCTCCCATTTGTGGGTGGACTCTCTTGATATGCAATGGTATATAACACAGCTCCCACTAGGCTCCCCCATCCCCTGAGGAAGTGACGCAGAGTCACGAAACGCGTAGGGAGGAGGAGCCAAGTGTTTGAGCCAGTCCAGCCACCATAGTCGTGCCGATGCTGTGAGAGCGTACCTGCACTGCCCTGCCGCTGACGTCATCGGCTAGGAGTTTCTGAGAACGCCATTCAGGAAGGCTCCCTAGTGTGCATCAGGCTGCAGACAAGTGGCGGACGGCATCCGTGAGTCATATCGTCATCCCCCATTTACTGTAAGTGTGGGTGATTTGTGTTTTAAAGTTTTTTAATAAAGTGTAAACGTATTACACCATTGTGTCAATCCTCTGTTCCTGCATGACATGCTTGACTTACGTCCCCTGTGAGTGCTGGTCGCTGCATGGAATAAGAGATCACTGCTGCCGGTCACGTGGGATCCGTGAAACACTGAGACAGAGCAGAGACACAGTTACAGATTCTCTCCCTTGAACGCACAAGATATTATCTTAATCACTGCGGACATCGTTAAAGGGAATTATCAACTCCCTGGGACTCTGTGAAAATATCCTGTACCATCCATCTGAGAATTTTTCATCCAGGACTTTCCATTTGGATCACGGTATCTGGGACATTTGTAGCGCCGGGACTTTTATTTTGTATTTGTAGGCATTTCAAAGTTGCTTTGTTCGAAATAGCAAAGCAACCGGCTTCGTTTTGAAGCTAGAAAAGCCTGCCTCGCAGAGACTAAGTCCCTCTTTTGCGACCAAGTTCTCAAAATCGAACTAGCAGTCGAGATCAAGATTTTCTGCTGAAATCGGTTCCAGGGGATTCAGGACTAGTTCCCGGTCAGGATTTTCTCTTGTATTTCGGGCCAGGACGACCGGAACAAGGTTCTGTTCAGGTTAAGGCCAATGGTGAAAACTAGAAAAAGCACACCCTTCTACAAGCACTCAATGTATTAAATGATATGATTGTTTATTTAAAATCAATTTTAATTATATTAAAGTAAAAAATATATACTACGTAACAGTAGAAATTATAATACATGTCAAGTGTATCAGGTTAAGGCCAAGCAAGCGGGTGCCCTGCACCTAGGAAAGGTAGATCTCATAGACCAGACCCCAGTAAGAGTTTGTATATTTTTGTAATTTGTATTTCTGTGTATTTCAGTGGTCTTCTCTGAATAAACCTCCTTTTATTTCACTGCTTTGTTTTGCCTATTGACTGATCCCTTAAATATAAATGGTGTAAAAAGACCTGGTCTACCGTGACAATGAACTAATTCCATGTCTTTTGAAACAAAATGATGTATGAAATAGACAAACAATGAATAATTAAGAGTCAGGGTATGTGAAAAAGCACCCATCTTGGATTCACTTCCTATTTTTTCTATGTGAAAAAGAAAGTGAAGCCCTTTCTTATCAGCTAAATAAAAAAGGATAATTAGAATCGGGTGTTTAAATAATTAGGTAGATCTTCAGGTGTGAGTTTTGGAGGCCTCACCCTCCAAATCAGAAACATTGTGGGTTTGGTCTTCACCATACAGGTGTGTGGAAACATGTCAAGCCACATTCCAAATAAATCTCTGAGGACCTCAGAAATGACAACGGATTGGGGAGAGGAACAGAAGGGATTGGGAAGAGAGAGACAAAGGATTGGGGAGAGAGAGACAAAGGATTGGGGAGAGAGAGACAAATGATTGGGGGGAGAGAGACAAAGGATTGGGGGGAGAGAGAGAGACAAAGGATTGGGGGGAGAGAGAGACAAAGGATTGGGGAGAGAGAGAATGGATTGGGGAGAGAATGGATTGGGGAGAGGAGGGAGGGAGAGGATGGGAGAGAGAGAGGATGGGAGAGAGAGGATGGGAGAGAAGAAAGGATTGGAGAGAGAGAAAGCATGAGAGAGAGAAAAGATGGAAGAGATAGAAAGGATGGAAGAGAGAGAAAGGATAGGAAAGAGAGAGAGAGAAAGGATGGAAGAGAGAGAAAGGATGGGATAGAGAGAGAAAGGGTGGGCTAGAGAGAGAGAAAGGGTGGGATAGAGAGAGAAAAGATGGGAGGACAGAGAGAGGATGGGAGAGAAAGAGAGAGAGGATGGGAGAGAAAGAGAGAGAGAAAGGATGGGAGAGAAAGAGAAAGGATGGGAGACAGAGAGGATGGAAGAGAGAGATAGAGAGAGGATTGAAGAGAGAGAGGATGGGAGAGATGGGATGGGAGAGAGAAAAGAATGGAAAGTGAAACGGATGGGAGAGAGGATGGAAGAGAGAGAGAGAGAGAGAGAGAGAGAGAGAGAGAGAGAGAGAGAAAGGATGGGATCGAGAGAGAAAGGATGGGATAGAGAGAAAATTTGGGAGAGAGGAGAAAGGACAGAGAGAAAGGATGGAAGAGAGAGAGAAAGGATGGGAGACAGAGAGAAAGGATGGGGGAGAGAAATAGAGAGGATTGAAGAGGCAGAGGATGGGAGAGAGAGATGGGATGGGAGGGAAAGATAGAGAAAGGATGGGAGAGAGAGGGAAAATAATGGAAAGAGAGAGAAAAGGGATTGTATTGTATGTCTTTATTTATATAGCGCCAAAAATGTACATAGCACTTCACAGTAGTAATACGTGTTGTAATCATATAAATAACAAATAATGTATAAATAACAGGTCATGGGAATAAGTGCTTTAGACATAAAAGTAACATTAAGGAAGAGTCCCTGCTCCGAGGAGCTTACAATCTAATTGGTAGGTAGGGAGAACGTACAGAGACAGTAGGAGGGAATTCTAGTAAGTGCATCTGCAGGGGGCCAAGCTTTATGTATCATGTGTCCAGGATTATCCACAGTGCTATTCATATGCTTCTTTAAGCAAATGTGTCTTAAGGTGGGTCTTAAAGGTGGATAGAGCGGGTGCTAGTCGGCATTCCAGAGGTGCGGGGCAGTCAGTGAGAAAGGTTTAAGGCGGGAGAGGGCTTTAGATACAAAGGGGGTAGAAAGAAGACATCCTTGACAAGAACGCAAGAGTCGGAAAGGTGCATAGCGAGAAATTAAGGCTGAGATGTAAGGTAGGGCAGAAGAGTGTAAAGCTTTAAAAGTGAGGAGAATTGAGTGTGAGATGCGGGATTTGATCGGAAGCCAGGAGAGGGATTTCAGGAGGAGAGACGCGGAGACAGATTTAGGAGAGTAGCGTAATTCTGGCAGCAGCGTTTAGGATAGATTGTAGGGGAGACAGGTGAGAGGCAGGAAGGCCGGACAATAGGAGGTTGCAGTAATCAAGACGGGAGAGAATGAGGGCCTGAGTCAGAGTTTTAGCAGTCAAGTAACATAGGAAAGGGCGTATCTTTGTGATATTGCGGAGGAAAAAGCGACAAGTTTTAGAAATGTTTTGAATGTGAGAGGAGAATGTGAGAGAGGAATCGAGTGTGACCCCTAGGCAGCGTGCTTGGGCTACTGGGTGAATGATCGTATTTCCAACAGTAATGTGGAAGGAGATAGTAAGGCCAGGGTTGGGAGGAAGTATAAGGAGCTCTGTTTTTGCCACGTTACGTTTCAGTCGGCGGATGGCCATCCAGGATGATATTCCAGAGAGACATTCAGAAACTTTGGCCTGTATAGTAGGTGTAAGGTCAGGGGTTGAAATGTAAATTTGTGTGTCGTCAGCATAGAGGTGATATTTAAACCCAAAAGATGTGATAAGGTCACCTAGAGAGAGTGTGTAAAGAGAAAAGAGAAGGGGTCCCAGGACAGAGCCCTGGGGTTCACCCACAGAGAGATCAATAGAGCAGGTGTTAGCAAAAGAGACACCGAAAGTATGATGGGAAAGGTAAGAGGAGATCCAGGATAGAGATTTGTTACGAATACCAAGAGTATGGAGAATGTGGAGGAGAAGAGGGTGGTCCACGGTGTCAAATGCTGCAGAGAGGTCGAGTAATATTAGCAGAGTGTAATGACCTCTGTCTTTGGCAGCATGAAGGTCGTCGGTTATTTTAGTGAGAGCTGTTTCAGTCGAGTGAGCAGTGCGGAAGCCAGATTGTAGAGGGTCTAGAAGAGAATAGGTGTTGAGAAAGTGTAGCAATCAAGAGAATACAAGACGTTCAAGGAGTTTAGATGCAAAAGGCAGGAGGGAGACAGGTCTATAGTTAGAAGGACAGGTAGGGTCAAGCTTGCTGTTTTTGAGTACTGGTATAACGGTTGCATGCTTGAAGGAGGATGGAAAGGTATCAGAGTAGAGGGAAGAGTTCAAAATCTATGTGAGCGTAGGGATTATAGAAGGAGCAAGAGGTTTTAGGAGATGGGAAGGAATGGGATCAAGAGGGCAGGTGGTAGAGGGAGAAGAGGAGATCAGTAGTGACACATCCTCCTCTGAGATAGCAGAAAAAGAGTCAAGAAAGGCAGGAGAGTTAGTAATCGGTGTGGAATGGGAGGAGGCAACAGATGGGATGTTCTGACGTATGGATTCTACCTTTTCCTTTAAAAAGTCAGCAAAGTCCTGAGGTGAGATGGAGGAAGAAGAGGAGGCAGCCGAGGGTGGTCTGAGTAGAGAGTCAAAGACAGAAAAGAGTCGGCGTGGGTTAGACTTGTGTGTGTTGATTAGTGATGAAAAGTAGGTTTGTTTAGCCTGAGAGAGGGCAGAGTTGAAACAGGATAGCATAAATTTGTAGTGAAGGAAGTCTGCGAGTGTATGAGATTTCCTCCAGAGGCGTTCAGAGGAGCAAGTGGAGGAACGCCTCATGCGTCTGTGGGAATTTAGCCAGGGTCTGGGGTTAGAAGGGCGAGGACGGCAGAGAGAAAGCGGGGCATGTAGATCAAGAGAGGAAGATAAGGCAGAGTTGTAGTTCCTGACCAGGTTGTCAGGATCTGAGACAGAACTGAGAGAGGAGAAAGAGGAGCATAAAGTGGAATCAAAAGCTGGTAGGTTAATAGAGCGCAGGTTTCTGCAAAAACGAGGGCGAGATGGAGATGGGGAGAAGCGAGAGAGAGAGAAAATGAGATGAGGTGATGGTCAGAGAGAGGAAAAGGAGAAATCGGTGAGAGAAAAGTTTTTAGTGAAAACCAGGTCTAGGTAGTGGCCATCTTTGTGGGTGCTGGCTGCAGTCCACTGTTGAAGGCCAAAAGAAGAGGTTAGAGAGAGAAAGCGGGAAGCCCAAGGGAGAGAGGGGTCATCAATGTGACAATTGAAGTCCCCAAGGAGAAGAACAGGGGAGTCTGAGGAGAGCAAGAAAGAGAGCCAGAATTCAAAGTGAGAGAGAAAGGCAGAAGGGGGATGAGTAGAGGTAGGTGGGCGATAGATGACCGCCACGTGGACAGGGAGAGGCGAGAAGATCTGGATTGTGTGAACCTCAAAGGAGGGAAAAGCGAGAGATCGGGGAATAGGAAGGGTTCGGTAACGGCAGAGAGAGGAGAGCAGGAGCCCCACGCCTCCACCCCTGCCATCAGGGCGCGGAGTGTGGGAGAAGGAAAGGCCACCATAGGAGAGGGCAGCTTCCAGAGCAGAGTCAGACTGAGTGAGCCAGGTCTCAGTTATAGCAAATAGAAGCAGAGAGTTAGAGAGAAAGAAGTCATGCACAGAGAGGAACTTGTTAGAAAGGGAGCGAGCATTCCAAAGGGCACAGGAGAAAGAGAGATAGGAGGGAGGGTGGCAGGGGATGGGTATGAGGTTGGAGCTGTTGACACCAGAAGGAGTAGAGGTTGCATTTGGAAGGTGAGGACGAGAGCATGTAGAAATAAGGCAGGGGCCAGGATTGGGAAAGATTTTATCCCCAGAAGCAAGGAGGAGAAGCATGGGTAGAAAGAGAATGTGTGAGGATGATTTGTAGGGGTTTGATTTAGTGCAGAGGAAATAGCTGTGTGGTGTCAGAGGGCGCAGGTAAGAAAGTAGTTCATGTGAACTGAGAAGTGGTGAAGAAAGGAGAGATGGAGAGATATGAATAGAGTTAGAGACATAAGGAGGCTGGTGGAAGGAAGTGCATATTTTGAAAATAAGTGAGGTTACAGCAAAGATAAAAAGTAAAGGCGGCATCACAGCAAGAGTTAAGTGTTGAGATGTGCAGTCTTGGATGATATCCTCCTTTCCAGCGTAGATCAAATGCAGGAATCAGAAGCAGTAGGTGTTGTCCACTTTTCCACTCCTTTTTAAACTTCATGTAACATTCTACTTTAAGCATTTATATTTCAAGCATGTGGCTGCAAAACAGCTATGGCTGCTGTGGCTTTGCTTATATACTCTTTAAAAAAAGTCACTTGGCTGGCCAAATCAACTTACATGTGAGGGACATTAAAGCAGATGGGCAGGACAACACCCATCTTACAAAAACCAACACGTGTGAAAGCTAAATTAAATTAAGACTTCAAGGGATGGTTGCAGGACAGACAGACAATTTGAGATATGTTATTACCTAAATTGAACTAAATAGACAGCAGGGGTTGATGGTTGAAGGACAGACAGACAATTTGAGATATGTTTTTACCTAAATTGGGAGATGGGAGAGACAGGATGAGAGAGGTTGGAATTGTGCATTACCTATAAAATCATGCTCCTTTTCTTCAAGGCTCTTAATTCCTTTAGCTCCTTTTACATTTCAACTGTAATCTCTCGCAACATCCATGCTCCCCTCTGCTGAATTCACTCTTCTCTGTACCCTTTATTTCTACTGCCCTCTTACGTATGGGTGCTCCCTACTTCTGGAACTTCCTTCTTCACACTATCCACTCATTTTTTTTCTCACACTTTATTCAAAACCAGTGTGAAAGCTCACATTCTTAACAAATAGGTCAAAAAATAACTTTGCTACCCTAATGCACTTAACATGTACTTTGACTCTCTCCCAACACGAAATGTACCTTTATATATGATGCACATATCCCAATTTTGTATTGTTCTACCTTGCGATATGACTATGTATTATCTATGTAAAGTGCAACATACTGTACACTCTTGCCACAATATAAATATGTACAACTGTACGTTGGTTTTATCAAGAGGGTGACCTCACTTATGTTTATGGGGACAAGTAGGGACGAGAGCTACAGAAATAGGGCTATATGGCCATATTTATATAGCATTATTTTAACATACCGGTATTACAAATTTCGGTATTGGAAGACACCTTACAATCCATTCATTTGAACGGGCTGTAAAATGTCTTCCAGCACCAGAAGGTGCCTTAATATGACACAAGACTGCTTGGTAAATATGGTAAAGCCACCAGACGGTTTTACCTTGCAGTCTAATCAATTAGATTTAGGGATTACCGACTACATTTTTATCAGTGAGGCACTATTGTTGTAGTCTGAGACTTCACCTAAAAATCAGTCTGATTTGACAGGTCTGTAATAGAAAGTACTGTATATATGTTTTACACCCTATACCTATTAAAAAAAGATGTGCCTATTGTACTAATGTCTGCGTATGTGTGAGAGTACAGGAGAGCTCCTGTCTATGGGCTGAAGCTCAAACCCTTCAACTAATGACAGCAAATTGAAGATCAATGACATTTTATAAATGAACAGGGGATTATTGGGGATTCATCATCACTTATACAAACAAATCCAATAATACCAGTATATTAATAAAAAGATATTCGTATATAATAGGATCCTCGCACATAATAGATTGTATATGTTATGGTGCGTTCCTAAGAGGAACTCGATAGTTTCTGAACGAATGCATCCCAGTGACAGAGGAACTAATTTTTGCCTATCTCCACGCGCCCAATTATGGACAGTCTGTACCATTTAAAGGGTCGCACACATTCATTTACAAGTTGCTACATCTCTTTGACACGCTATTCCTCATACCAACCTAATGAGCCCTCTCCCATCTCCCAAATAAACCCCAGCTCTGTCTCCCATGCCGCGGCCTCAGAGCCCGGGCACCACACATCTAAAAATACTTCAGCTCCTCCTCGGCTGCGTCATTTCCGGCCCCACACAAGAGGGAAGATGGCGGCGCCCTGTAATTCGGAGCTTCCGAACGAGGCTACGTCTTGTTTAAAAATTCCGAAGAGCGAAGTGTTATCTCCGCTTTCCCCGGGTCTCAGCGACGGGAATCGCTCTCTCTCTAACCCTTCCACTCCGAGCCGTTCATCCCCACTTAATGCTGGGACTACCGGCGCTGCTACCACAGGCCTGAGCGGCGCTTCGCCTTCAGTCTCTTTCTCCACTGCATGCCGGGGGATGTCGTGGACTCCAGCCGAGACCAACGCGCTCATAGCCGTGTGGGGCAATGAGCGGCTTGTGGAGGCTCGATATCAGCAGCTGGAAGGAGCCGGCACCATATTTGGAAGCAAAGCACCAGGGCCTGCTATGTATGACCGGGTATCCAGGGCGCTGGCAGAGCTGGGCTATGAGAGAACCCCTTCCCAGTGCCGGGAGAGAATGAAGGTAACGGCCCCGATGTCATCAGGTCTCCTGTTTCCCCACCCATTGTTTTGGCGCGTCCATGTGCCGCGAATAACCCGTCCATCCATCCATCTATCTCATTGACCCGCTGTGTTCAACAAAGCGCCCAGAATAGCAGTTGTATATCAGTACCTCGCAGGTTATTTCTAGAGGTGCCCGGGATTTCATCCTTTGTGCTATTTTTCTGCTACACAATGCATGCCCCGTGTAGTGTTTCCTATTGTCTTCAAACCTCTTTATAAAACCTAAATACTTTCCCTGGTTCTACTTGATTGAACAAATCCCCCCCAAAATCTGGTACTGCCTTTTAGATTAATGAAGACTTCGTTTTATGGACGAAGTTATTTATATTGTTAGATTAACAGTGTGTGTATATTTTATATATCTAACCATCATTGAGATGGAGACCGAATATATACAATGCATTAGCAGTTTAAGTAATTTTGATTTTAAATAAGTGAATCCATATGATCATACAATGTATGTTGTTTTTTAGATGCCAAGTAATAAAATATCTTCAACCTATTGTTTTGCTATTGATAAGATAATGTTTGTTTTATATTCTATTTAATATCTTGGTAGTAGAGGTACCATGCCAATTGAAATGTTTTTGAAAATTCAGACTCTTCAATTAGCGGCCCATGAAGGGCTTTAATGTGGCCCTTGGACTCTGATGCACGAGCAACTGGCATGAAATTACCAAAGTGCAGTCTTTCACACTGAAGCTTACCTGTAAGTTAATATGTATGTATGTCTTTATTTAATAGCCATTGATGTACATAGCGCTTCACAGCAATAATACACGTGACAATCATAAATAACAAATGATATAAATAACATAATGGGAAGAAATGCTTCAGACCATAAAAGTAACATGTAGGAAAAGGAGTCCCTGCCCCGAAGAGCTTGCAATCCTAATTGGTCAGTAGGAAGAATATACAGTATAGAGAGTAGGAAGGTGTTCTGGTAAGTGCGTCTGCAAGGGGCACAGTCGATGTATGAAGTGTATAGTATCAGCCACGGAGCTACTCGTATGCTTTGCTTAGGAGGTGGGTTTTAAGATGTGGATAGAGAGGGTGCTAGTCGGATATTGAGAGGAGGGGCATTTCAGAGGTGTGGAGTAGTCGGTGAGGGCTTTAGGCTGCATTTGTAGTGTGTGTCCGGCACAAACGGCATACATCATCTATCAGGCCAGCCATAGTGCCCGGCATAATTTTGAAGAGGCTAATTTAGTTTTTTCATATCGCGTGAGCGGTTCAGCCAATGAAGGCGAACCAGCCTGGTGACGCCACGCCTCCCCATCAGAGTTCACGGATCGCTCAGGTGACAGGCAAGACTCCTTGCACTCCGTTGCGCGCGCCTGCAATATAATCGCTGCCTTAGGCCGTGCTTCTAGTGCCGGCGACACGAATTCGCCCAAAAGCATTGCCGCCGCCGCGTGCACTATAAGCGTCGCGAAAACCTGCCTCCGGCAAAATTTGATTTTTCAAGGGCCGTTGCGTCACGTGATGGCCCTTGAACAAATCAAATTTGCGGGAATCCGCGGCCGACCGGCGAAAAATAACTTTCGGCAACGGGTTACGTCACCCATCATTTCGCGGTCGCCGGCACTATAGGCAAAGCCTTAGGCTGCGCTTAAAGTCCCGGCGACGCGATGTTGCGTCAAAACAAATAAATTGAATCCGCTGCGTGCGTTTTATAGTAGGAGCGACGCGATGGCTTGATCGCTGGAAGTCCATTTGATTTTTTTTCAATGACCGCAGCGTGGCCTGGACACACGAGGGGTAGAGCGAAGACATCCTTGAGCAGGATGGTGTATAGCGAGAAATGAGGGCTAAGATCTAAGGAGGGGCAGAAGCGTGTAAAGCTTTAGGCCAAGTCCCCGCTGGTGCTGAGCACGCTCATGCTTGGAGAGCACTCCCAAGCATGAACGCCGGGTGTCCTCCGATTACGCAAGCGGGGAGGGGGCGGCATTGCGGGCCAGCTGAGCGCGCGGGGAAGTATAGCTTTTTTGTTTATGTAAGCGCCGATCGCGGCTGAGCATGTGCATGCGCACCGCGTGAGCGGGGACTTACATATATATGTAAGTCTCCGCAAGCGCAGCCCGATCAGCGCTAGTGGGGACTTAGCATTTAAAGTGTGTGTCTGTTACCGGATTTGATAGGAAGCCAGGAGAGGGATTTCAGCAGGGGAGACGCTGAGCCACATTTAGGAAAAAGTAAAGTGATTCTGGCAGGAGCGTTTAGGATAGATTTGTAGGGGAGACAGGTGAGAGGCAGGAAGGCCAGACGGCAGGAGGTTACAGTAGTCGAGACAGGAGAGAATAAGGGCCTGTCAGTTTTAGTAGTGAGCAACAGAGGAAAGGGCGTATCTTTGTAATATTGGGGGGGGGGGGGGGGGGGGATAACCGTTTTTTTTTCCCCCCTACATTTTGAATGAGAGAGGAGTCAAGTTTGACCCCTAGGCAGCATGCTTGTGATACTGGGTGTATGATAGTGCTTCAAACAGTAATGTAGGTGGTAGTAGGGCCAGGTTTGGGAGAAAATGTGAGGCGCTCTGTTTTTGACATGTTAAGTTGAGTCAGTGAAGGACCATCCAGGATGATATACCGAAGACATTCAGAAACTTCGGTCTGTACAGCAGGTGTAAGGTCTATATGATATAGATGTCTAATGTTTAAATTTAATACAGATCTTTTCACAGAAATGAGACTGGCAACAGCTTTAAGCAGGGTAGTTTGCCGGTCGCAGTGGTGACTGACAGGTCGGTCCAGTCAGCACTTCTCTGTAACAATGGTGCCAGGATTGAACTGGTCGTGCAGGATTTCTTTATCCTAGACCGTATGTTTATAAGTATGCTCTGGCATATATCTATATATCTCTCTCTATCTCTGGGGCGCGGGGGGGGGGGGCTTATTCACCTTAACCTGGGGTGTTTGTAAGGGTTTAAAAAAAAAAAAAGGTTTGTAGTATCTTGGGAACCAGGGGTTTGGGAATCCTGTGGTTCAGGGACTGATAAAAAATATGGGAAGAGGAAAGGGGGAAGAAAGAAAAAACAAGTCCCCAATGCTACACCCAACTTGGCAAATCATTTAGTACATTAATATGTATTTTATCTATATCCTTAATAAATGTGTCCCTTAGTTTATTATTTTGGCCAAAATATTTTAAGCCTAAAACCGGTATACGCATTTCAGTAGGTCCTACACTACCAATATTTTACTGTAAGTATTTCTTCTACTGCAGAGAGACGTGATGAAACACAGCCATAGGGTACATGACATACATGCAGTGTCTAAAGGGTTACAATTTAAGAAGCGCTATGTATAAGCTACAGTGCAGTTAAAACTGGTTGAAAAAACAGAACTGCCCTAATAATTATAGGGGGGGGAAATAATGAATAAAAAATAAATATATACTGCCTGTGCTTGCAGCAGCAGCCACCGCAAATGAACCTTCACTCCCCGAGGGGGAAGAGATTTCTTAAGCTATTCATACACTTGTGTTCCAGAACCCACTGATTAAGTGGGATGGATGAGCTTAAACTGAGTGGGTCACAAAACCTCCCAAAGTTGTTACAAGCTTACATTTCGACATTAGTCTTAGATCAAAACCCAAACCCACTACATTCCGTGTATATATTTGCTGATTAAAACTCATCACACGGTAAGTATCGCACTCACGGGGGAATAAAGTTGAAAAAAGCAATTGAATAATATTTTCAGTCTGGTCTCACTCATCAGTTGGTCTTCCAATTTGTTACTCTCTTATAGCTTCAACCCAGGGGGAAGCTCTGGATGCCACCGAGATGGCTCCTTCCTTCTACTCCGGTAGTTCTAATCCTTTGTGCCCATAGACTCTACGAGACTACGGATCGACAGATTAACAAAAAGGACCACAACCTCCAAAAGATAGCCCTCTGTGTTTCAAAGCAGAAGGAACAGTACCGGCGGTGTCAGGAGCTTCCCCCAGCTTTGCTGCTAGAAGAGAGGATCGGATTGGAAGACCAGCTGATGAGTGAGACCACAATGAAAAATACTATTCAATTTTGAAGTGAGACTTCTTTGCAGTCACCTGCACATACTAAAATTTCATAGCACAAATCTCCTTCATGGAGATGGAAGTGTGTAGCTGAAGTGACGTCATTTGTAGTTTGTTGGCTGCCTGCTGGGTCTTGTAGTTCGGGGGCCAGATGTGTTTAAAAAAAAAAAAAAAAAAAAAAAAGTGTGGGCCGAGCATGCGTATTCTAAGTGAAACTTCTTTGTTTTGTCACTGAAATTGTAATTATATTTGTCTTTCATTCAATCAAAACAACAAAATACAATTTCATTAACAAAACACCGTTTCACTTGAAATGCACGTGCTCCTATCTGTCTATCTTGTGCACGCGATATTTACTGTGAGTTTTACCAGCAAATATATCAATATTACACTATTGTCTCTTGCGCTTGTTTCCTGTTGCTAACACATTTCTAAAAAGTGGTAGTGGTGAAATCTTGCAACGGCGGGTTGCAGCTGAGCGAGACCTCCACACCCACTACTCAATAAGTGCAAATTTAAATGAATAATTTATTGGAAAACACTGTCCACAACTATAAATATACACAGACGCATGCCCAACTGGGGATACCCTGCAGGTCTAGTTGCAGGGACATCCCTAGAGAGATTTCCCCTGTTACCCTCCACTGCAGTACTTACATGAACTGGTCTTGGATCTGACCAGACTGGACCTCCTGTCTGGGACCCGTATAGGAACTGGCACTGCAGCTGGAATCCTTGCAGCCAGGAGAGAGCTGACAGCCAAAGCTGAGCTGGAACTGAAGCTGGCGAGGGGTCTCCCTTCCCACCTGTTTATCCCCTTAACCCACCATGTTGCAACATTCAGGGTCAGGTGCTGGCTACATGCCCGCACCCTGATTGGTGGGTAGAAATGCAACATACAAATGGTTACTTGGAAAGGTGTCAGACAATCTTTGCAACTTTCCAACTGAAAAACAATTAACCCCTGGTCCCTGAACTGCTGGAACCAGGCAAGATACAGACAATACATATATAACATAATACACTGTATTATTGAAAGGTATGGGTAATGGCAGGCTTACTTACCCCCCCCCCCTCCTTAAGTGGAGAGCTCTGGGGTAGCGTCTCCAATGTGTTCATCTGCAAGCGTGACGCCTCAAGGTCAAGGTTAGGCTGGCTTTGCATGGTTCTGCCAGGAAAGTCCATTTGCATTGCCACGGTAGCTTTGAGAGCCTAGAAGGCTCCCTAACACTCTGATGACAAGGTTACCGTGCAAGGGAGCCTCTTTTTAGTCAGGTCGGTCAAGGGTTTGAATACACAGATACCCAACAAGCTCTGAGAAACCCCTACCATTACCACATAATATATATATATATATATATATATATATATATATATATATATATAATTAATTAGGGGTTTCTCAGAGCTTGTTGGGTATCTGTGTGTTCAAACCCTTGACCGACCTGACTAAAAAGAGGCTCCCTTGCACGGTAACCTTGTCATCAGAGTGTTATATAATATGCAGTGTTCGACAAATCCATTAAAATACAGGCCCATGGCGACTGGATTTTACCCTGTGGCGACCTCCTCATGGCCGACACCAAGCAGGGCGGGATTGGGAGCGGGACTAGGTGGCGAGTAGATTTTTTTTGGTTTGGCGAGTAGATTTTTGGATGGATCAACCACTGTATATATGTATTTGTGTCAAAAGGAGTGCTAGTGGGTGTGGCTAAATGTATACAACAAAAAACACACACAGATGCCCAAAGCTACTTCCAATGTAACAAAAATACACAGTGCAATACCTATATATTCTCTTGATAAAAGGGTCATTTAGTTTAACCCTTTGGCCAAAGTGTCTTAAGCCTGCTGCCACTTTCAAGGCATGACCGTAGCAGGTCCTAACACTCCCTGGTTTAAAATTCTTATTAACCTGTATAATTAAAGGAAGAATGATCACATTGGATCTGTTGTAACCTGGCAAAATGAAACTGACCTGCCAACTTGGTATATAGGTATTGCACTGTGTATTTTTGTCACATTGGAAGTATCTTTGGGCATCTTTGTCTGTTTTTCGGTCAAGGGTTTGGCCTGAGTTGTAGTTCCCAGAAAGGCTAGCACCTGTTTCTTGGTTTTGGGAACTGGCCACCCCACAATGACTTCCACCTTGGTGGGCTCGGTTTGAGATGCCCCACTGCCTACCCTGTGCCTGAGGTATACAAGTTCTGCCATCCCTATTTGGCTGGCTTTAGTGTGAGCCCGGCCTCCTGGATGCGGGTTAGGAACGCCGCTAGGTGGGTAAGATGGTCAGCCCAGGAATTACTAAAGACTACCAAGTCGTCTAATCCCTGGCATACCCCTACATTCCGTCCAGTAGGCGATTGACCAGATGCTGGAAGGTAGCCGATGCGTTCTTCATCCCAAATGGCATGACGGAAAATTCGTACAAGCCACTTGGGGTGATGAAGACCGACTTCTCCCGCGCCTCCTGTGTCAATTGGATCTGCCAGTACCCACGGCTCAGATCCATGGTGGTCAGACACCTTGCCCCGGCAAGCTCGTCTAACAGGTCATCCATCTGAGGCATGGGATAGGCTTCTGACACAGTCTGGTCATTTAACTGCCGGTAGTCTTCACAGGACTGGGTGGTTCTGTCTTTTTTGGGAACAAGGACCACTGGGGAGGCCCAGGGACTCTGCGACCTGGAGATCACCCCATCTCTAACATCTCAATCTCTCTTCCTCCATGCTCCGCTTTACCTCCAAAGATACTCTGTACGCGGTCTTACGGAGCGGTCTCTGATAACCAGTGTTGACCGGATGATCAGTGAGGTGAGTCCATCCTGGCTTGTCCGTGAACAGACTCCCATACCTTCCTAGAAACTCTCGAGCCTGCTTCCGTTGGGAAGCCACAAGCTGGGACTCTATCCCCCACATCCTCTACAGAGCCTCCCTGCTTAGTCTCTAATAGGGGATCGGGCAGAGCTCTGCTTGCTGCATCTCCCAATTGTGGGCTACTCCCCACCAGCCCACTCATGATTATTCTTTTAACATGTTGATGTGGTAGCTCTGATGTCTACCTAACTCCTGATCCAGAGCTACCATGTAATTTGACTCGTTCACCCGCTGGATTACTGCATAAGGGCTGGACCAGGCAGCTAGGAGTTTGTAATGGCGAGTCGGCTACAGAAAAAGCACCTGCTGCCCCAGGATGAACTCTCTACTACGGGTATTTCTCTTACCAGCGCTTCTGCCTAGTCTGAGCGCCCTTGAGGTCAGCCTGCGCTAATCCTATCATATCTGCCAACCCATCTCGGAGCTCCACCACATACTGGAGCACTGTCGCATCCGTTGTGGTGATTTCCCCCCCCCCCCCTCCCATCCCTCTTGGAACAGGTCCAGGGACCTGGCGCCCATATAGAAGCTTGAGGGTTGAGAAGCCGGTAGACTCCTGTGCCTCAGGGGGGCTTTCGCCCGCTCGCCTTGCCTCCCCACACGCTGGCAGACATCCTAGGTTTGGCAGAACGCCTATGCCTCCCATGATACCCCTGGCCAGTAGAAACTCTGGGTCAACCTGGCTCTCATACGGGTAACCCCCTGATGCCCTGCCAGCGGGAATCGCATATGCTAGGTGTAACAACTGTGCCCAATACTGACTTTGTACCAGCACCTGACATTTTGCTGTCCGGGGCTTTTTTCCGGCGAGTCCATGGCGCCACAGGATCTGATCTGGACTCGGACGGTTAAGCGGAACACTGTTTCATGCCCTCCAAGCTCGGGTCCGTCCGTAAGGCATCCCGGAACATCTGACTTCTCCGGCCCATTGGCCCTAGTCTCACAGTCGGGGATATCGGTCTAAGTCAAGGTAGGCTCTACTCGTCTTACCCGGTCTGCCTTCTCTGCTGTGTCCAGGACTGCAGGCTGCAAGATCTGGGAAGTGATAAGTTCAGGATTGGGACTCTGAACAACAGCTGATGTTGGGTCGGGATCACGGCGACTTTTGCCCCGAGGCCACAGCTAGGGCATCGTCCTCCTCGTAGCTGCATCGGAGTCAACCCAAGTCAGCATACCGTGCCAGATGAACCTCCTTAACCGGGTAGCCCCTTGTATCTTCCTCCTTCTCATGGTGTGCCATGGCTGCTTTGCCGCGTACCTGAGGGACCAGGTATTTGACCCAGTCTTCCTCGGCTAAGGCATGCATTTTGCAATAGTTCTCAAAGGACCGCAGATATCCGTCCATGTCCTCGCTGAACGTTGCGAAGCTGCCATACGTGAGTCGGGGTGCCCTACTGGCCTGGGACCTCTGACATCCAGAGGACGATCTGGACCTCGATCCGAGGTAGGTGCGAGGACTCGGGAGCTGGAGCATAGCGACTCATTCAGCAGCGGCAGTCTTGCTGCCAAAATCATCCAGCACATGCTGGATGTCCATCTCTTCTGCAGGCGGCCCCACCGAATCCTCGCTGAAGCCGGCGGGTGATTTCCTGTAGTCCGGGGGGGCCCGGAACTACCTCAGGGCTGGCCAGTGCCTCAGCTCTGAGCACTGTGCCTCATACGCTACCAGGCCATGATAAGCTGTTCCTTGTCACAGTTCCCTGTAGCTATTCTGCACTCCTTACACAAGTACAATACAGTCCTTTGGTCAAGGACCGATACTTGGCCAACATCCTTGTTGTCTTGTCTATACATTGACTAAGCTACAGAGACTGGTAAGAATGTGTGTCTGAGTACTGTACAGTTGTAACTCTGAGTTCTGTGGTCTTCAAAATGGAGACCTCAATCAGGACAGATATTCCCTAAAGAATATCGGTGCTGAGCCTGGCAATCCCACCTCTTTCCCACCAGAAAATAGCCTGTCACAGGAGACCAGTACTAATACCAAGGATCAATATCGCCAGATCGAAACAAGAGTTTATAAAAATGCATTTATTGAAAAATATTGTCATGGTAGATCAGGTCTTTTAACACTTTATATTTTTGGGATCATTCAATGGGTAAAACAGGGCAATGAAATAAAATGGGGTTTATTTGGATAAATCCTCGGAAATAAAACAAAACACAAAATACAGAAATATACACACTTACTTGAGTTCTAGCCTTTCCTAGGTGCAGAGCGCCAGCTTGCAAGGGCTTACCCTTATCGGAACTTGTTCCGGTTGTCCTGGACCGAGATTCCACAGAAACTCCTGACCGGGACCTAGTCCCGGTGCTCCTGGAACTGATTTCGGCAAAAATTTCTGGTCTCGACCGCTAGTTCGATTTGTAGAACGTGGCTGCAAAAGACGGGCCTTAGTCTCTGCGAGGCAGGCTTTTCTAGCTTTAAAACGAAGCCTGTTGCTCGGCTATTTCGAACAGAGCAACTTTGCAAAACCTGCCCTTGCTTCGACTCAAGTCACAGGATGGTTTGGTTGCCTGACTCGGCCATCTCCTTACATACACTCCGCTATGGTATCCTTAGCATGGAGTTAGGAGGAGCGACCAATCAGAGCATGGGAATTCCTCCCCGCAAGCCAATATGAATAGGGGATCGTCCTTTGGCTGACGTCAGAAGAGGAGGCGTGCCAAGCCGGGTGAGCAGGAAATATGATTTAGCCAATGGATGAAGCACCTACTAGCTGTATCTCACCCGGCTAAATCATTGCCACCTACTGTACAGGCTCCACCAAGTCTGGCAGATACAAAAGGTGTCCCCACAGGATGTCCTTTGTTCTGCGGACCTGGCAGTTCGCCCTTCCTCGCCCACCAAACGGTCTTCTCACCTCTGGACATTCTCTGCTCTTTGAACTTCTGACTCTATACAGACATGCTGGCGTCTATGCTGATGCCTTGGCTGACTGTATAGAGTCTTACAGCAAATGTCTTAAAACATTATAAAGTATACACACTGGGGAACCTTATGTAGCTGAACCCCATTATAACACTGTTCGAGGTCCACATAATGAGACCGCGTTATAACCGGGATCGCGGGGAAAAAATGGCCACCGCAATCAGGACTTTCCGGGAGCAGGGTATCCGACACCACGGGTCAGCCATCGCGGGGAGTGGGCGATGGGGTTGTGGTTTGTGTGTGTGTGTGTGTGTGTGTGTGTGTGTGTGACAACTCTATTTTTAAAGCTTGCTCAATCACAGTCTAAGAATAAAGGAATGATAAAATGATTATTTCCGTTTCTTTCCTTCCTTTCTGTAGGGACGAAATGGGAGAGCTAAAATAGATCCACAGATGGCAGTAAGAACCCTAATTTAAGCTGTGTGGCTCCGTAGCAAAGTCGGCATCTTTTAATTTAGCTCCTATTCCTTTCCAACCGCTCCACTTCTCCTAACCTCCAAAAGCAGCAGCAGACTTGGCCAGGGAACCAGCGACTTCATGCGATCCTTTCCCAAGTAGACGTCTGGTCATAAACAAATCACAGTTTACCAAAACCAGTTGATAAGGACGTTCACAGGAAGACAAACTAAAGCAATATAACTGGATAGTGTGTGTGTGTGTGTGTGTGTGTGTGTGTGTGTGTGTGTGTGTGTGTGTCTCCCATAGCATATAAAAAAAGTGCATCTAGTTTGTTCCGGTTCCACTGGATAGTGACTTAAACCAGCTTTCTCCTCTACCTAACCCCAATGCAGGGCTGCTGATGGGGGGGAGGGAGGACTGAGACAATTGGCACGGAGGCTGTGGGGGGCCCCGCCAGCGCTGGCAGTTGGGCCTGACCTCTGGCCAGGCTCTAGCTGTCCCGAGGCCGACAACTCCGTGTCAGACTGCCGGACCCCAGCTTTCCCCCCTGTAGCAGACACCTCTTAACTGCTGTTGCGGCCTTCATTGCGGGAGCGGGGCCAGGCGGGCGTTTCGGCAGCTGGACGGAGCTCCACCAAAGATGATGTGCAAGGGAGTATTGCGTTATGTGATGTACAGGAAGGGGGGATGGGATGTGCAGGGGGCGTGATTTGCAGGCGGATGGTATGTGATGTGCAGGGGAGTGAGTGTGTGTGTGTGTGTCCGTTAGCAATAAAGCTTTGGGGGGGGAAAATGCAGCCTAACTTTTTAAAAACGGGAGCCACGATTAGTCTGCGTTTATAAGTGGATCGCGCTATAACGGGGTTGAGCTGTACTTCATAAGGGAAATGGATTTGGGATCGAAATCCAGGCGTCTGTGGGACACTCGGTTGCCCTGTGTAATTCACCCAGGTGTATTTCACCCCGCATACCGGCAAATCATGCCTGCTCACTGGGGAGAATTAAAGGACTACCGACCGGTAACTCGTCCCCCACACTCCTGCAAACAAAATAATTGTATTTCTCCCCAAATATCTCCTCCCCCCCCCCCCCCTAAAACTGACACACAATAAATCTCACAGTTCTAGGGCCAAGGGAACATGAACACAGAAAAAAGCAGGGATCACTTTATTTTCACCATGTATTATCCCTGGTCACTGGCTTATGGTGCTTATGTAGCTACCAGAGATCCCACAGATTCAGGTGTAACCAGAGGGCTTAACCTAATTAGATAACCTGGTTACCCCCTTCCCTCACAAGTATCCACAACTATACACATACACCCAACTGGGGATACCCTGCAGGCCTAGTTGCAGGGACCTCCCTAAAGAGATTTTCCCTGTTACCCTCCACTGCAGTGCTTGCATGAACTGGTCTTGGATCTGACTAGACTGGACCTCCTGCCTGGGACCCGTATAGGAGCTGGCACTGCAGCTGGAATCCTTGAAGCCAGGAGAGAGAGCTAACAGCCAAAGCTGAGCTGGAACTGAAGCTAGCTAGGTGTCTCCCTCCCCATCTGTTTATACCCTTAACCCACCATGTTGCAACATTCGGGGCCGGGTGCTGGCTACATGCCCGCACCCTGATTGGTGGGTAGAAATGCAACATACAAATGGTTACTTGGAAAGATTGCAGACAATCTTGGCAACTTTCCAACTAAAAACAATCAACCCCTGGTCCCTGAACTGCTGGAACCAGACAAGATACAGACATAATACATATAATACATTGTATTATTGACAGGTATGGGTAATGGCAGGCTTGACCTGTACTAACAGCAGCCATATTTACCTCTACTGTGTGTGTGTGTGTGTGTGTGTGTGTGTGTATATATTCTCCATTTGAGCTATTTGCACTTCTATATTTATACTAACTGTGTGTGTGTCTGTCCCTATGCTGCTGCGGTGGAATCCTCTGTGCATGCTTTCCATGCTCGCCGGAGCCCTCCGCATGCGCCGAGCTCCCTCAGCACATGCGTACCGTGCGTGGGAGTCCTCTGCGGAATCCCTCACTGACTTTCTCCTCTCCGGTGACTGGTGCTGTTGCAAGCTGGCAACACTGACGTCGTTGATGGCCTCTTGTGCAGTGTTTTGGTTTTCGCCAAAAATAACATTTCTCATTGAGGCCAAAAAGTTCTACCTTTTGACTTGTCTGTCCAAAGAGCTTTGTTCCAGAAGTCTTGTGGCTCATCCTGTGCTATTTGGCAAACTTTAAACTGGCAGCAATGTTTTTTTTCGGAGAGCAGTGGTTTCCTCCTGGCTATCCTTCCATGAATAGCATTTTGTTTTCTGGTAGTTGAGTCATGAACACTCAAATTGGCCATGGCAAGAGTTGCCTGCAGATCCTTGGATATTACTTTGGGGTTCCTTGTGACTTTCTGGATGATTTGCCGGTTGGTTCTTGGGTAGATTTTGGTAGGACGACCACTCCTGGGTAGAGTGACTTTGGTCTTGAACTTTCTCCATTTGTCTGACCAGTAGATTGGTGGAGCCCCAAATCCTTAGAAATGGTTTTGTAACTCTTTCTAAACTAAACATCAATAACTGCTTTTCTGAGGCCCTCAGATTTATTTTGATCACGACATGATGGTTTCCCACACGTCTGTATGGTGAAGACCAAACTCGCAAAGTTGATCCTTTTTATATAGGGTGGGGCTCCTCCAAAACACACCCTTGAAGATCTACCTGATTCTAATTATCCCCTTTCATTTAGCTGGAAAAACAAGGGTTTAACTTACTTTGCACATACCC
Source organism: Ascaphus truei (assembly GCF_040206685.1). Lineage (NCBI taxonomy): Eukaryota > Metazoa > Chordata > Amphibia > Anura > Ascaphidae > Ascaphus > Ascaphus truei. The sequence goes on along the minus strand of NC_134488.1, from coordinate 53,555,236 downwards.
CGACTCTTTATTACTCATAGTTTGTCTAATTTATTCATAGTTTTGTTTCAAAAGACATGGAATTGGTTACTATAAACCTTATTGAATATTTTAAGAAAAGACTGGTTTTGAATCAAGAAGGTTATGGAAAAACAATGGATTTTTCCTAATTATCATTGGGGTTCGTAAACTATTTCTCGCACTGTGTAGACTTCCCATAACGGCGGTGACGGCAGCACCTCCCCTCCCTACTGGGGGGGAGGAAGAAGGGATGTGTGTTCCAGGACCCCCTGATTTAATTAGGATGTGTGAGCTTAAACTTAGGAGGAGGGGCTATAAGACCTCCCAAAAGCGTTACTAATTTACATTTCGCCATAAACAATATTTTGGCCAAAGTATTATTGCACTACAGGACCTATATTTCTGAAGAAAGGAATATAGATAAAATATATATTAATGTACTAAATGATTTGTCACGTTCGATGTAGCTTTGGGGCCTTTTTGTCTCTTGTATACCTACGGTCAAAAACCCAGTAGCACTCCAAATAACACACATGTATGTGTAGTCGGTTTGGGTTCTGAGCTTACTATAACTATATTTACAAATGTTGGAGATAGATTTAATTTTTAGGAGCCAAAGTTTGTCATGGCACTCAAGCCTCTCCTGGGCTGTGTGTATCTGTGACAGACCCCCCTTCCCCACCACCTCGCCCCCCTGCCAGACTAAGTGACGCAGTACTGACTGACCAGTCAGTCATAGCGCGCCCTATCCTGCTTTGATGTTGCGCTAGCAAAGCATGATGTGGAGCACTGTTGCCTGTCTCTGCAGTGACTGACATCAGTCAGCACTGCAACATACATGTGACTGGATGGACATTTTAAGTGCCCGGTGACCAGGCGTCTGGAATTTTTCAATCCCTAAATTCAGGTAATAAAAAAAAAAATTGGGAGGGATTGCTACTTTTTGCATTAGTGGTCTCTGTACTTCATGTTTTATGATCTTCATTAGTAGTCTGGGCTGCTTGTATCCCCCAAAAATCCATTAGACTGAGGCTTAATTCTATGTTTTTAATTCTATTAAACTAGTTAAGGTTGTGTGTTCTACCTTGACTATTTATAATATGTATGGCACTAGTGGATGAGTCGAGGAATGGGCAGTGTGGTAACGAGTAAAATCCTTAAAACATTTTGCTGGTAATACCCTATACTTTAAAGTTAAACTATCCATCAGTGACAAATATTTTAGCTGAGAAATTAAAGCAGAAAAGGTTTCTTGCGACTGTAAAGCTTCTATTTTGCAACCTGAGAATTTTTGAATTTCCTGCCTATAATAAAAAATGTAAGCTAATTTACCAGGAATAACAGCCCGGACAAATCTGCAAACATCCTTAATAGTGTGGTTTTTTTTGTGTGTGTGTGTCAATTGCTTGCTGTGTTAGAATGGATCCTAAATGGAATAATGTGATTGTCAGAAAGGGGAAATATAGAGAGGTTAGTAGTAAATGGAAGTTAAGAGAAAGTGTCCGTCCTTTTGGCTGCAGTAAGCAGTCCGTTGACAAGCCAAGGGTACACTGCCAAGTCAGGTAACAAATAAGGTGGGTGCTGTAGAATTTAATTTGGAAAGAGGTGGCAAATAATCTAGGATTTTAGGTGATCAAAATATGCAAGGTCACATGACCTTGCATATACTGCAAATTAAAGTGAATGTATGGCAAAAGCTTAAACAATTTTACCCAATTTAGAGTAATTGTAGCTTTTGTGATGTGTAAAATTAGCAAAACTTAACTTGCTAAACATGTGCGACTGTTGGAATGTTTACAGCAACGAAAAGATCTCTACAATAATGCTAATAAGATAATATTACAAAAACTATCTTTACCTATTCAATGTGGGGGAAAAGGCACCAATTACTTAGAAAACATTTTCATAATTAACTGTCTTGTTTAGCTGTTCAGTATGACAAAATAGTTCAGTATTGCAATGATGTAAAATACAAGAGAATTGCACATTTTGTGGTAATAAAATAATAGCATCTTAATTTGTTCAAGAAGTAAGCGTTAAATATTTATTTTCTGATCTTGCACTATGTCCTGCTCTTCGCAAGGAGCCAATTATTCTCTTAATATCTTGTGTACTGCAAATTAAAAATACCACACTTGAGCACATACACGTCTGACAGGGCTGCAACCCTGTCTTTCCTCATTAACTCTTTGCATACAATGCTTTCACAGCAGCCAGGCATTCTGGGAAATTACATGCAAATGACACACAGCATCACCTTAATATCTTGAATTTTAATTTTATGACCTTCCATTCCGAATGTTAAAACCTTTTACCTTGTCTCAGACTCTTCGCAGGTGTTACAGTCGAGTGAAAGAACACGGTGTTGGCAAAAGAAAAAGCAGCTACACCTTTGAACAGTTGGAGCAGGTGTTTGGGCAAGGAGGATGGGACACGCAACAATGCCAGCCTGTGCTAATCAACAGCAGTGGCTTGTATCAAGAGATGGAATCAGATGGAAGTACCATGGAGGATTATTCACAGGATGACTGGGCAAATCACAGTCAAGATATTCAGAGCTTTCCTGGAGAAGATTTGGGTAAGAACTGTCATTTGAAATTCTAACCAGTGATAGTTCTTTAGTGAGTTTATCGTAAATTGGGTAGATTGTTCTTCCTGATTTTAAGCAGTATTTTATATTTATTTACAATAACTGTTTCCTTGTATATCTCACCCAATTCTATGCATTATACACTGAATTAGTTGGCATTTTATTGTGTATGTTTGAGTGCTGAGGGTGTTTTTGTCCAATAGTACTGAATATATTTTGAAAAAATGTTTTGTGCTAGCAATGTTCTTTCAATGTTTAGACCACAATAACTGTAATATTCTCAAAATAAACCTAGAATATAAATATATATATATATATATATATAAATATATAAATATATATATATATATATATATATATATATATATATATATATATATATATATATATATATATATATATATATATATATATACACACACACACACACACACACACACACACACACACACACACACACACACACACACACACACACACACACACACACACACACACACACACACACACACACACACTGCCAAATCACCAAAAAATCTACCCGCCCCCAATCCCGCCATGCTTGGGCGGCCATGAGGAGGTCGCCACGGGCCTGTAGGTGAATGGATTTGTCGAACACTGTGTGTGTATATATATCTATATATCTATATATCTCAACTCACTATAGCAAATTGCTTAATCTGGGTGCATGCCGTACAGTAAGCAAAAAAAAAAAAACAGGCACTCAAAAAAATGAATTTTATTAGCTCAACATTTCGGCTCCAACTTGAGCCTTTCACGAGCAATAAAAACCGATAGGCAAAACCAGATATATATTAGGGTGAGGGGGGATGTGGCTGTGCTCAAGGGGCCACAGTGCAGAATAAGAGGATGGAACAATTAACCACAGTAGAGTGGTCTATAGTGAAATACAGTATGGTGTTAAACGTACACAAATGCAACATTACTAATGGAGCACAATGTATGTGAGAGCACTTGTCCAAATTGGGGGATAAATCGGCACCAGTAAATCTAAACGTAAGGAGCCGGTGTGCGCTGGGGATCTACTGCAGAGAATGGGACCGAAGAGAATAAACATGAGAATTTTACACACCAAATGACAGCAGTACAATAAAATTCCAAAACACAGTCTCAAACCAGAATTGAAGTCTAATCCAGCACCCAAGAGGCGACCTTCACGGTTGCTGGATTACTTTGATTTTGGTATGGCAGAAAAAAACTAAAATAGATTTTGGTACTGAATATATGTTTTGTGGAACTGGAAATAACTAGGCTCTTTCCCTGTAGTATTCTCATATCTCTAAAGGTAAACCACTACCCACTCAAGGTGTTATCTTGTGTTGGGGATCGGGAAAATGCAGACACACAGACTTTTTCACCACAATTTATTTAGCCAAAATTCCAACATTACGGCATGGTTACACTGCCTTGTCAAGGTGAGTGCCCTCCCCTTGACAAAGTCCTATTCTGGGACCTGTGGATTCACTGTTTTACAGTGCACCGGCAGCTAAGTACTGACTTCAAACACGTTGTGTGCCTGCATCACCTTACTGTATCGTTATCTGGTGTTGGAACATGTGGCATCACTTGGTCAGGAATAATGTTAAATTATAAACTTCACACAATTACTTAATGAAGGGTAAGTTGAATATTAAACAAAAAGTTAAAGATCCAAATTGTAATCGGAACACGAGACCGCAAACAAGTTGTTGTTTTATTTTTTTCTAGCACCGTGGGTGGTCCAGAAGCCTGCAGTACAGAGTGCCCCAAACAACGGTACTGTATTACTACTTCCTTCTCTCTTGAGTGCACTTCAAGCTGGTCCATATTTTGGCAAAGAATTGAGCAATAGAATATTTTTGTATGTCTGTAATCCCTTTTATACTCTTACTAAGTATCTACATGAAAAGGGTGATGTGTGGGCGCTGGCAAAGGGGTACCTAATCTAATATTGGTCAATGCCTTTATTCTAAATGGAGTGTAATCAAAGAATTACTACTTAAAGGAGCATATGCCCTCCAAAAGAAATTCCTCCCTAGATGGGAAGCACGATATGTCCGGAGCTGAACCACGTTAATTTCAGCTTGGAGGATCCCTTGTTCCCCAGATACATAACTCCGGGTGCTGGTAGCCCAATAGGAAGCTGAAACTTATTATGTCACGGCTTCCTATTGGCCCGCGGGACATTTAAACGGCCATCATAACCCCAACTAGTACAGCTGAACTTGCTATCAGCACCCCCTACTGAGGTTAGTATCTTAGGAAGCACGGGGTCACTGGTGCTGAAATGAATGCAGTTCAACTCTGGAGCTTGACAATGTGCTGTAGAGGATAAATATATTTATACGGTCTGTCTTGTCACAAAGCATTGATACCAGTATATGGAAGGTCCTGAGTTCGATCCCTGCATGTGTATTATTTAAAATGTATTAATGTTCAATTCCAACATGGTGTAGGTGTGTGTGTCCGTTATCAATAAAGCATTGAATTGAATGTTTAAAAAAAAAGTGTAGGGGATGTGACTTGTGACCCTCCTCTGCAACGCCGCGCAAGAGGGCTGACAGCTGCAAAGAGGAGAGAGATCTAGATGCCGGTATCACGCGGCTAAATTTTTAACACGAATCTGGTTATAACGCGGTCTCATTCTGTGGCCCCCAAGGTCCGCGTTATAACGGGGTTCAGCTGTATGTATGTATTTGTAAATGACATTGTTTTGCACGGAAAAACAATGAAAAGAGAAAAGACTATGAGAAACTAACAGATCTTATCCAGAAGTTTATTAAAGTGGACACACCTCACTTCAGAGTATTTTATACAGCGCAGCAGGCAGTGTTTCAACTTCTATCTCTCCTAGCTCAGATCGCTGGCACAGTCTTATCACCCTGGGCTTCCAGTTTCTCTCTCTGTGTTTCTATTTCCAAGCTGTGGGCGCCCATTCTGTGCTGGCACAAGGTCTGTCTCTGCTTAGGGTCATTGACCTTCAGTAGGTTGTGTGCTCTCTCGCTCTCTCTCTGTTGGCTGTGATAGGTCTCAAGCTTCTTTTGATCGCTGGATATAATTTTCCACGTAGTCGCATACTGCTCCTTAATTTCGCTGCCGATTTTTGAGTTGATTTTGTTTTGTTGGCAGGCTGTTGATCTGTGTGTGGTTTTGTTCTGTCAGTGAGCGGACAAGTTGTTTGATGGCACAGGGTTTAGTGAGGAGCTCCTAGTTTTTCATTGCTCTGTAACATTAAGACTGTTGATGGCCGTTTAGGTGAGCTCTCTTGTTTACAGTGGGCAGTACAGGAAAGTGGCTAGTTCAGCCCGGCATGCACTGTTTGATATACTCCTGTATACTTGGAGGTGTTTCCTGAATTTCAGATGCAGTTGCAATTTAAGTTGGGCTGCCTCTCTGTCTCTCTGACCTTCCTGCCACAAGCCAAATGGCAAGTTTTTCTTTTTACCCTCCTACCTCATACAGCCAACTGCTGATTGGCTCGCATAGTGGGCAGGCCCCGATTTTTATAAGGAATATGTTCTTTTCAACTTCACTTTTATTTATTTTAAAAAAAATAAGGCAATTTATTTATCGGGTAAAACCAGTACAAGAAATCCACCAAAGGTGAACTAGGCACACACACAAATACATGCAAAGATGGCATGGATCTTGAACCCTATCATTTTTTTATTTTTTTTTGTAACTTACATTTTATTAGTATTCTTGGTTTAAACATATTCTATACATTCAATCAAGATGCAATCGGCATTATTGATCAACATGAAAATCATATACAAATCATAGATAAATAACCAGTGGGAAATGAGGGAGGATGGGGGGGTTTGTGTTGAAGGTCTATTCTATTTTCGTTAACCTAACTTGTGTTGTCTCCAGTATTTGGTCTAGTCCTCTTGTTTTGGTTATTTCTTTCCGGTTCCAATCCTGAGCTTTTTGGTCTTGAGACCCGTATCGCAAGTCAAAGGAGAACGCACCTAGAGTTATCAAAGCAATATCGTTGTGGCATTCACTCCTGGGATGTCAGTCTGGGCCAGCCAAGGCAGCCAGACTTTTTGGAATTTATTGCCATAATCATTCACCAAGCTTTTCAATTTCTCCATCTGGCACACAAACCAAATTTTGCTCCTAATTTTGGCCACAGTTGGAATTTCCTTCTGTTTCCACAATGTCGCAATCTCACACCTTGTTGCCAACGAAAAGTGGGCGATTAGAACTTGCTCTTGATGCACCCTGTAAAGGTCTGTTCAGTAGGAATAGCCACGGGTCCATGGGGATTACGAGGCTCAAAATCCTCTGCAGCCAATCCTTAGTTTGTTCCCATAAGGGAGTCAAACGAGGGCAAGACCACAGCATGTGCAACAAGTCCGCTAGCTCTCCACACTGTCTCGGGCACAATGGGGAGTAACCCAGGATGAATTTTTATAATTTAATTGGAGTAAGATACCACCTCATTATGACCTTTTTATATGCGTTTCCTTTAAGGTCGTGCAGATTGAGCTTTTCGAAGCTGCAAGTAAGATTGCTTCCTAATCTTCCAATTCAAGTACTTCCCCTAGGTCTGCATCCCACTTAGCTATATAAGAGAGCTTCCCTTAGTACCCAGTGCCAGAACTGATCACTTCCATGTATAATTGAGAGGTTAGTCCACTTGTATCTGTTTCTAATATTGTAAATACAAACTAAGGTTCTAGCACTCACTGACTAGAGAATAATAGATCCAACACGGTAAATGCCAAAGTAAATAATTTAATGTAGGCACAAGATAATAAAGTTAAACCTGGAGTGATGTGGCACTAGTGGGTAGACAAAAACCCTACAGTGAGGGTGGTAGGGGACAGGGAACACTGGGATAGGGAGTGAACAATAAACAGACAGTGGGGGAATAATAAAATATATATATATCTATCTCCTGACATTTAGCACTTTCCCCAGGTCGGTCGGTGTCTTTTGAAGCCCCGGACTTTTGCAGACACACTGGAGTCGGCTCCACAGGGAGTCTCAGAAGCCCGGACATTATACATGACTCATCCCTGATCATAAATGACAATGGTGAATGCTTAATGTATCTGCTGTCTTGCCTGACTGAAATGTAAATGTCCCGTTTCCTATAACTTTAAAATACTAAACTCCAAGCTACTTCTCATGTATGCCTTTAAATAAATGTTAGTCTCAGAACTATACTAGATTATGTCTACCCCCTAGCACTCTGCATACCAAAAATTAGAAAGGTAGGACCTTCCTATCAAGTTAGCTGCTTAATTATGTGAGGGCTATGATGTGGTTTGTGGTTAAACTTTTCCCCGGTTTGGGGTCGGGATGCAATGTTGCAATGCTTGGCCTCAATCAATAACCGCAGATGCACTTTACCAATTGACCTTAATTGAATGAGACCACATATAAATTGTTGCAATCCGGCATCCTTTCGTGACCGCAGACCACTTAACCGATTTAGCTTGCGGTTAAGGCTTCCCTTGCTTGTCCGCGGTTACACAGTGATAGTGTTGTAATGCCAGCCTCGACCACATAACCACAGGCACGTTTATCCAATTAACCCTTTAAACAGTGCTAGAGGCCCCTTATTCCTAGCGGGTGCATTTTAGACATATCATTACATATTAATAGAACTGCAGCCAGCCCTGGGCTGCAGAACTGACACTCTACAGTCAATTTATCTGACTCTGGGGAACCCAGCCGAGCAGAATGCCTTTATTTCATGGTCTGGGTACCCCTTCACCGTCACAAATATACAGAGCTTTTTGAAATTCGTCAAAGGAGGGCAGGGAGTCATTTTGTTATAAAAAGCCCGGATCTGGAGGGACCTAAAAAATTGAGTTAGGGATGTCTTTGTTTTACTTAATTTGGCTGAAGGTTTGATACCTATTCTACCTTCCAGATCCTTGCGTCTACAATACCCTTTTTGATTCCAAATGTTAAAATCCCCACTATTCAGCGCAAGAGCAAAGTCAAGGTTATCAAGTATTGGAGTCATTTAGTGTGTTTTTGAGGTCTTGGAGCACCTAAATTTGGGGGCCTCCCAAACTGCTAGCGAATTGGTCATCGAGGAAAGCGGCTATAGATCTATGCATCTTTTTTGGGGACCAAATCATATTATGTAATGCTAAAGGAGAGCACATCTCGCCTTCCAGCTCCACCCAACGTTTCTGTGATGAGTTTGTATGCCATTGTGAAATTTGACATAATTGGGATGTCCTATAGTTGGTGGCAGCAACAGGCAAGGTACTGCATGCTCCCCCCAAACCTCCCTCTCCCAGAATTGTCTCCTTAAAATGTTACTCTTAACTCTCGGGGTCTTGCCTTTCCAAATAAATTTAGATACTGACTTCTGTACCATACGTATATCCCTCAGCACAACTGGTACTGGCAGGGTTTGGAATAAATAGAGAAGTCGGGGAAGCAGATTTATCTTGATACAGCACATCCTTAAAAACTAAGAGATGCTATATGAGGACCACTCCCCTACATCTCCTTTCAGCTTTTTGTAATAGACTGGGGTAGTTCTCCCTGTATAGAGTATTGTAGCTACTAGTGATGTTGATACCTAAATACTTAATGTCAACTGGTTGCCAGTTAAAGTTAATAGAAATCAGTTTTTCCTTGGGCAGATTCACATTTAGGGCTTCTGATTTAGCTTGGCTTATTTTTAAGGTAGTTAAGGGAGTGAACCCCTAAGAGGGTGCTTCAAATTGGTGTTGGTTTGAGGACTGTTAAATCCTCAGTGTAGCCATGGTAAGGCAGATTTGCCAAATTGGTAATGAGTGAGAGCAGTGAGATATGTACCCCTATGTATAGGAACAGTTCAAATCACTTCATTCAGACACAATGATCCATAATTGGGATAGCCGCTAAAAAGGGAAAGTGACCTCTAACCTGACCGGAGTGCTTGTCCCATCCGGCGGTTCCTTCTGTGGCGGGTCACGTGTTCCCGGCGGGTCCTCGAGCAGGGAGTACAGAGACTCGTGTAGCTGGCTCGGTGGTGCCTGCAGGCTGTCCGTTCCAGAGAAGGGGACCTCACCTCTGCTCTCCTTAAGGCGTGCATCCGTCCCAGAGCAGGTGAGTAAGCAGGAGGGGAAGGAGGGGGGCTTGGAGCACAGCAAATAAAATGACAGGCTGGCGGCAGTAGCAGCGTGCAAAAATTTTAATGCGGCAACATAGCCATAATAAAACAGGACAATTATCTGACGCGTTTCGTCTAAGAGACTTTTTCAAAGAGTTGAAAAAGTCTCTTAGACGAAATGCGTCAGAGAATTGTCCTGTTTTATTATGGCTATGTTGCCGCATTAAAGTTTTTGCACGCTGCTACTGCCGCCAGCCTGTCATTTTATTTGCTGTGCTCCAAGCCCCCCTCCTTCTCCTCCTGGCTTATTTTTAAGCCTGATATTCTATTACATTTACCTTGTAAATTGAAGAGTTTGGGCAGGAAGGTTAGAGGTCTTCACAGTACCAGTATGACATCATCTGCATATAAAGCTAATTTATGCGATTGATCTTTAATTTGGGGTGCTAATGGTTCCATGCATAGGGCGAAAGAGGACACCCATGTCTAGTACCACTCTTAATCTGGAAGGTATCAGAGGGGAAGCCCTAATATGTCACCTTTTGCGTCTGGGTTAGAATACAGTACCATAATTAAGACTGGAGAGCAGCAAACACTGCTCCATGCTGCTTTTCCAGAGGATAAAGAGAATTGCCACCGCTGAGCAAAGTGCTTCTGCAGGAAGCCCTGGTCTCAGAAGGCCCTCTGAATTGCCACTCGGAGTGCGACATCAGGAGCTTCATAGGGCAGAAGTGTGGGAGAAAAACTGACCCCCCCCCCTGGTATTGACTTACTCTCTTCTCTCTCTTTCCCCCCCCCCCCCCCCACCTCCCCCCTGGTATTGACTTACTCTCTTCTCTCTTCCCCCCCCCCTCCCACCCCAAAAAAGAGGGAGGTAGTTGGGCAAGCCAAAAAATAACACCCATTGGCCAGGTAGGACAGAAAAAGACTGCCTGCAGGTAGAGGAGGAAGATACTTACAGTAAGTACTATCTGCAGGAAAGCTTTTCTGTCCTATTCTGGCCAGAGCTGGAGCTAAACCCAAGTGTGCCCCCTGCCATGTAGGTGAAAAAGGAAAATATATATTAAATTCCATCGCAAACCTTGAGTGTGTCGCATCTGCCCTGCACCCCCCAACAATAGGGGATGTGTGATTGGTTAATACTTATTCTTAAAGGGACCTCCATGTAGGTCCCTGAGACGGTGGAAGAGAAGCGGCAAAAAAAGTAACAAAAATAAATACCAGTGATTGCATCTTTAAGCTCAAGTGATGGGTACTGCAGCGAGGGTCCATCTTAACTGACTTGAAAGGCAAAGCATGGTGAACAATTTGAGAGTTGCACATCCCTTGGCTGGTTGCCCCACAGTGTGATGCACAGGAGTGGATATAAGTATATGTTGACTTTAGCAATCTTGCTTCTTAATATTTGGGTACTACTACTACTACTACTACTATTACTACATGTGGTCCCTTTTAATACACTTTTATATATGTGTTGTATTGCTATAGTGCTACACTGTCCCCGCGATAGTGCTGGGGCCCTGCGAGTGGATGCTAAAGTCGGGCCTGACTTCCAGCACCGGCCAGGTGCACAGGGTGATCGATGCGGGCCATTCCAAATGCTGCCGTATGCCACTGATTGGCCACCACTATTCTATTGTAATAAGCCTGAAGAAGGAACAAGAGTGGTCTTAAAAAACCTAGCACTCTCTTTAAGCACCAGTTATTACAAAGCCTTTTTGTCTTCTCTACAGGCTAACCTTGTACAGTTCCCCAACACGTCCAGTGATTATTTGTTTATATATTTTTTTTTTATACACCTAGAATGGAAATTATTAGAAGAAATCATATATAGTTGACGACAAAAGAAAATGTTCAAATGGACGTCACCCTGTGCTACGCGGGTCGCCCCTTTTTATTCTCAAGCAATGGAAATCCATGCTGTATATAACATTTTTATTTCAGCAAATTTAGGCATTCTACCCGGATTTTCACAAAAGTAACCCTACAAGGGGAAGTGGAATTGCCTTGTTTTTTATTTTGTAATATGCTGTTTGAATTCTAGGTTTAAAATTACTTTTTATCTTACTTTCAAAGGTAACATTCTTATTTTTGTTTTAGATGAAATAAGTATTCCAAAGAGACCACAGAAGAATAAAGAGTCTTCAGAAGAGATGCAGTAAGTTGCTGTTTTGTTTTTCTTTTGAGAGAGAATATCATGTATATAAATTTTAGCTGGTTATTGTTTGTGTTTTCTGGTCCTTCAGTAAGAGATTGGGGGGGGGGGAGGGCAGGGGAATAGTAAAATAGTAGATGAGATTTGAAAAAAAGACATTCGTTCAACCTATGCTAAATTTAGACAACAGATACTTTATCCTATATCTATACTTGCTTATTGATCCAGAGGAAGGCAAACAAAACGCCCAGTGTCATATCATCCATGATATCTCATAAGGGGAAAAATAAATTCTTTCCCGACTCCATGAATTGGCAATCAGATTAATCCCTTGATCAACATCCTTCCCGTGTATTCTTATTTGGTATATCCCTGTATACCTTTCCTTTCTAAAAAGATGTCCAACCTTTTGCATAAATAATTTAAAACTGATTTTTGCTTTTTGTTTTGCATAACATTTAACATGGTTTTTTTGTTAACTCATTTATGTTTTGGAAAGTATATTTTGTGCTAATCCTTTGTAATCATTTTGTTCTCATTTAAATTAGTGTGATAACTATTTTATATTGAATATTTAATCAAGTTTATTAATCTGTGTTAAACGACTGTTTTCTTCTTTTAGGAAGAGAGATACATTGCAAACTATTATGCACATTTTGGAGTCTGTGCAGCTAAAGTGGGAGCTTTTTCAAAGCTGGACAGATTTTTCTAGACTTCATCTCTCTAACAAACTGGCAATCTTTGGCATTGGTTACAATACTCGGTGGAAAGAAGATATTCGGTATCATTATGCTGAAATAAGTTCACAGGTCCCTCTTGGAAAACGGCTTAGAGAGTACTTCAATCCTGAGAAGCCAGAGGGCAGAGTCGTCATGACCAGAGTACAGAAAATGAACTGGAAAAATGTGTATTATAAGTTTTTGGAAATTACAATTAGTGAAGCACGATGCCTTGAGCTAAACATGGAGATTGACTGGATACCCATAGCTCATTCCAAGCCGATTGGAGGTGATATTGTCCAATATTTGTTACCTGGCGGTATTCCGAAAAGTCCTGGGCTTTATGCCATTGGTTACGAAGAAATACGTGGCAAATCAGTTGTAGACCATGGAATTGTCGATTTAGTTAATGAGAGTCATGGTAATTGTGAAAATGCTCTGGGGCATGCCTCGAAATCTGATACAATAACTACCAAAATTAACTATTGTTATCTTGGCATTGCAGAGAGCATAACTCTACAGCAGTGCTTATTTTTTCATTTCCAGTCCACCATCAAGAACCAAAGCAAAGAGTGGGCTAGTATCAATGGATTTTTGGCACAAAACTGCAAAGTAGAACCTGGAGTGTCACCCAAGACTATCTACATCAAATTTGTTGAAGTGGAAAGAGATTTCCTGTCCGCTGGATCTCTAGTTGAGTGCCTGGAAAAAGCCATTGGGTACCCTTTAAAGTTCAACAAATGAATCTTATCCTTTATAAGGATTAGGGCTCTACAGATAAAGCTTCCCATTTCACCAGGGTTTGCTCTTGAACTGTGAATGGATTTTTTTTTAAATTGACTGTCTCATAATTGAAGAAATCGTCCAAAACCTTTTGAACTTCAACTATGTGTTTGAAGATTGTGTCCTGAGCAAGTGGGACATTATGTGTATGGGTGGTCAAATAGTGTTTTTATAAAAGATAATTTTATTGTAGAGCCCTGATATAAATTGCTGTAAGTACATTCCACATTGGACATAGCTTATAATTTCATTTTCAAAGGAAATACTGTATTTTTTGTTTTTAGCTCTTTTTCACAATGTTTCATTTTTACATACATGTATCTGTCTTTGTGTTAAAACACGCCTTGGGGAACGAGTAATGAATGATGACATTCAGTCTTGAGACGCATTAAAAAAGTTGTCTCTGCCTAACCCAATTAGCTAATATTGTATATAATTTAGATAATCACTTTTTTTTACCCATTTAAGTGTTTTTACTATTTCCAGCCAGTGTTGCCTGCAAAGACTTTTGTTTCTGTGACGTACTGTATCCACTCCATTAGCTGTGTTGCCATATCATTTTTTTAATTTTTTATAAATCATTAAAGCAAGTATTGGTTTGTTTGCTAGTTGGCATTCTTATGGCATTAAAACCCATCCAAGAGAAGTGCATTCAAATTAATACTTGTAGTTTAAAAGTTATCCTGGCTATAAAAGTAGCTATCCTGTCTGGTGTAAACTAAATTCTGATCTACCTATCTCAGAATCACCATGAGCTGCTGGCACTTGTTTTATAAACTTGAACGTAAAGATTGTGACATGCCATAAACTTTTCAGTTTCGATAAACTGCTCCTAATGTTGTTTTTATTTTGTTTGCCCTATTTGAACACAGTACATTGGCTTTGACATGTACCGTACTTTGTGCATGGCACCTTCAAGTACAGCTTATAGGCCAGCAAAGGTTTCCAGTGCCTTTTTACTGCCTCTGATACAAAAAATTAAAGTACTCGGGCTACCCACAAAAAGCCAAGAACTCAAGCCAATTTCTCCGGGTTTTTTTTTTTTTTTTTTTAATAATAATGCACAAAAGTTGATGTATAGGCCAAATTTGTCAGGTTAGTACACCTGTGATTCAAAGGCTTTTTGAGGTTCGGTTACACCAAACATTTTGATTCGTGGGACAATGTGTAGGTGTGTTGCTCAATGATGCATGCTTGTCTCACAATGAAAATGACATGTTCAGTTTCCCTTTGTAAAATATGGAAATCTGTATATGACCAAAAAGTTATATATCTTTACCATTTCACATTGTAGGGACATTTTATTGTAGAATCCTTCAGTATTTTTGATTGTTTTAAACACAATTTTGTATTTTATTTTTCTTTCTGCCCTTTTTTTTTTTTTAATATCGATTTTTAATGGGGGTTTTTTTTTTTTAAATATATATCTATATAAAGAACTGGCTTCTTGCACAGTCCTGAGTATTACAGTGTTTGAGTAGCTGCTACATACCATATTTAAGTTTATTCCCTAATTATCCCCAAACAAAAGCAGTATGCATTGTATATTTCATGTGTTCTGTCTGAGCTAAGCCGTTGGGCCAAGGCTTTTAAACATGTTTTAATATTAAAATCAAAAGCAATGATGGAGAAAATGTTACATGGCTGAGTTTTCACTTTATTGCATCTCCAATATGTCACCAAGGAGCACTTCTACTTTCAGCACTACAGGCTTCATGGGTTGCTATGTAACCTAGTCTTCACTTTAAGTGCTGATGTATAAAAATGTGGTTCAAAATAAAGTCAAGAATTTTGGTTAATGTAGTGATGATCTCTTATGTGTAGGTGGGTACAGTATTTTACAGTTAGATTGATAAAGTTGTAGAGTATTGAATATGTGAACCCTTTGAAGCATTTACTTTAAATGTCAGCAAAATGCAGCTTTTTAATGCCATATACAGTACTGTAGATATGCACCAGAGCTATCTATTGTTTCCAAATTAAAGATGTAGTAGCCATTATTGCTCCCACTGACGTGTTGCAGCAGGACAAACAATGTGCTAGCGAGAGCCAGCACTATTGAACGTGCATTAGCTGTGTATGGAATGGGAGCATGGCTAACACACCAGCAGGTGCAATAACATCTGCTACATCTCTACATCATTTGGCTATTTCCAAAATTGCAGACCAGATATAATTAAGCCACATGTCCCTCAGAGCTGTGTGTGGTTTGGAACAAAAATACTATGGTCCAAACTTACGAAGCAGTGCTCTACCTTAACACCTTGCACTAGGTAACACCATTCACTTATGCCTGGTGTCTTATGGCATAGCAGCACTTCGTCATATGGTCTTATGGCTTTTAACTTCTACTTAAGTTTGGTGTGAACACGTTTGAACTGTTCAGTAGATCTTTTAGCACTGGAAAAACATAATTCTTTTATTTTGTAAGAACACCTCTGAGGTTGGAAAAATAGGTTTAAATGAATCGTTCAGAAAAAAAAAGAAAAAAATTCCAATTAAAATCATCCAGAAAATGCATACACCCGATATAAAAAAAGAAACACTTTATAATTGTAGGTTCTTCCTATAATGAGGGTGAATAATTTTTATTGATGGGCAGACAAGGGGGGCAATAAAGTTGGTTATCTGAAATGGCAAAGAACTATCATGATAGTCTTGCATTATACAACATAATTAAAATACCCGTGCCATGTTCTCCCTATATCCATACAAATGAGATTGCTGAGAATCCGAAAGTATTTTCAAAATTTTGTCATACAGTTAGGATTTTGTAAATTAGGCACTATTATATGTTTAGTCTGAGACCCAAATAATATACAGGTATGCAATGCATATATAGCAAACTACCTTTTCAATATAGCACATAAATACAAACTTTAGACCAAGAGACAAAATGTTATAGATTTATATTTTTCGTGCTCGCCCTCTCTCGCCTCCAGTTTGCCCCCCTCTCCTCTTTTCTCTGTCGCTCCCTCTTGCTTTCGCCCCCTTTCACGCCCTTGTCTGCTCTCTGCTGCCCCCACTAGCTCTTGTTCGCTCTGCAACCCCACCCCTCTCTAACTCTTGTTCGCTTTAGCCTTGCTCCCCCCTCCCCTCTGGGAAACAACAAACTGTGTTTGGTTCATGCAATCACAGCAACAGATTGCCCCATTCTGACCTAATAATGGAATCCCGTACCACCACAACATTTTTTGGTCTCAGAGTATCCCGAGTCCCCTCTGTGCTGGAGGAGCTATTCCCCTTGCTGCTAGAAGAATCGGTCACCCCCAGCATTGCCAATCCTGCCCTGACAACGCCAATATCACTCAATCTGGCAAATTATTGGGATGGGTCAGTTCAGCACTTGCCTGCCTCTTCCCCTTCTAAGGCCACGTCCATAGTACCTCAAACGGCACGTGCGACTTCGCTCATGCTGAACACAAGCACAGGAACTCCAATGCACATGTCTACAGTGCATGAGAGGCAGCGCTACTGAAAATAGGAGACAAAATTGTTTGTATTTGCCGTGCGGTGGCCATGTCACGTGAGCAGCAGTCAATGAAAAATAAGTTCACCTATTCTGCCTGGTAACTGCTTTTAGACATAACTTTTGCAAAATTAAAAAGTGGTGCTATTCTCTACCATAGAAAACCTTATTTCAGAGGTTTTCAAAAGAGAACCATTATGGAACCAACGTTTCTAGTCCTATCATGATCGCAATGTTCATGAAAAATTAAGGAGAGACATTTCAGATTTGTTGTACATTACATGCAAGTAAATTTGTTAAATAAGTTTTAATTAACTTATTTTTTGGCTTGCAGAATGCTTATTTCAATGCATCCCATTGTATCATTTTTTTTAGTAGTTCAAGTCGTGTTATACTGTATTTAGTTTTATTTATTTTTTGCTTGTCGGATGTTTATTTCAATGCATCCTGTTTTTTAATAGTTCAAAGCGTGTTCTCTTGCATGACAGTGTATATTTATCTTTGCAGGCTCCTGTTATTGCATGGTATTGTGCTTTTTTTTTTTTTTTTTTTTATTATATATATTTGCTCAAGGCGTGTTCTCTTGCATGACATAGTATATATTTGTTTGCAGACTCCTGTTATTGCATGGTATTGTACTTTTTTATTTTTTTATTTGCTCAAGGCGTGTTCTGCATGACATAGTATATATTTTTGCAGACTCCTGTTATTGCATGTGTAAGATGTATGCACAACAGAGACCATTTCAAATGAAATTGACATGGCTTTATTGAGCCTTTCCCTTTAAATAGCACAGCAAATAAAAAATATACAAAAACAACAAACACCTATCCCTATGTAAGGGCTAACTCACTCCCCAGTCCCTATCTGTAAGACTGGGGGGGGGGGAAAGCCCCTCAACAGCAAACCACTCAAGTCTCAGCGGTACCTTAAAGCAGGTGGCCCTTAATCTCAGACTCTGGCAGGTTCCTGGGTCTTCTGTGTCCAGGAAATATAGGTCTTTGGGTGTCTTGATCTCAGAATACAGTACTCCTGTGCTCTCAAGACTCTCCTCTCCTTCTGTCAGCCCAGTTGTAACTGTGCTAAGGAAATCTCTCTCCTGTTTCCACCAGGGTGCTTTTCTTAGATCTTCAATTTAGCCAGGTAGAGTCTAGTTAATTGCCTGTCTGCAATTAACCAGTTCCCTGCTGGATTTAGAGGCAGTTTCTCTCCAACAGTGATAAGTTCCTTTTACATACCTCCCCTGTTTGTGGGAAGCTCAGGCTTACCATGGCCAAAGCCCATCCTCCCACTCTCACTCGATATCCTTGCGGCTCAAATAAGAGTGGATGGAGAACGAGAACCCTCAGTCCCGCTGGGATTGTAGCCCTTTCTCCAGGTGATTAGTGTCTCCTCAAGAAGGTGCTTTAGATCAGCACCCTTCAGTCGCTCGAGGAGGACTTTTTCCAAGCACAGTCTTTCTTCTGACTGCTTTGTCACGAGTTTTCCCTTGTGTCGGGCGATCTTTTCTTCCCTGAGTTTAGGGTGACCACCTGCATCGGGTTCCATATCCATACTCCTGAGTGGTTCAAGGTGGGCAGAGATTTTATCCCTTTTGATTGACCTCCGTGGTCTCTCTTTTAGTTGACTACAAAAATGTTTTGGCTGTAGAGGTGTGCTCACCGAAACAGTTCTGCCTCATTCTAGCCAAAGACTGAATCTTTCTTGTGGCTATTTTCCTTCTGAGGAATCTGGTTTGGGCCATGGGGCCACAGTAGCATGACTGTACTGGTATTGCGTTTCTCAGTCGTAATTCGGTTGTTCTTTCCTGAATTGTATGGAAAGTCGATTGTAGTACGGAGATGGCATTGTGAGTGCGCTTATCGCAATGCACTGCTTGCTTGGTCGTGACGTAGGACTTAGATCTGAATTGAATCACACAAGCAGCTGCCTTCATATTAGTATTATTATTATTATTATTTTTTTTAAATTATTTTTTTAAGCATCTTTGCTGCAGATACTTCCTAACATTTTGACTGGAGCAAAATTGCACACTGCTTCAAATGTTCATAGTTCTCTCTTTGTCGTTTCATTCTTCATATGAATTGGAGAAGGCAGGCTGCTTTATTCTGGCGATTTAGCTGACTAGTTTTCATTTCTCTGTAGGCAGCCGGTATGGTGAGCGCTGCAGAGCGTTTGCGCAGATACCTTTCGCTCTCCAACCTCACTTGGACAAGAGCTTTGTAGTATTTCTTAATCTCTGCTGCTTTTCTCCCTTTTTAACAAGTTTAGCTCCTCAGCGAGAGAATCATGTTTCTGGAGCTTGCTCTTGGTGTGGTGCATCAATGGCTCCTTCACTATATTTTGGATCACCTGGTCGCTATGCTTGGCCTCCAGCGATGCTCTGGTGATGCTTAGGGTAGCCTTCAGTTTTTCATGCTGCTCTGCAAGGACACACTTTGTTCTCAGATGTTGCCGTAGCAATTTTACTTCTTTAGCAGCCTGCAGATTTTCTTCCTGCAGCGTTCACTGCTTCTCGGCATTCTGTAGGTGTGTATGCAGACCTTGCAGCTGGTTCTGAAGTATGTGCTCAGCTTAACATATGGCTTTATTGAGCCTTTCCCTTTAAACAGCACAGCAAACAAAAATATCCAAAAACAACAAACACCTATCCCTGTGTACAGGCTAACTCACTCCCGAGTCCCTACCTGTAATACTGGGGGGGGGGAAGCCCCTTACCAGAATACCACCCCAAAGTGTCAGCGGTACCTTAAAGCAGGTGGCCCTTAATGTCAGTCCCTGGCAGGTTCCTGGGTCCTCTGTGTCCAGGAAATATAGATCTTTGCGTGTCTGGGTGTATTGATCTTAGAAGACAGCACTCTTGTGCTCTCAAGACTCTCCTCTCCTTCTGTCAGCCCAGTTGTAACTGTGCTAAGGAAATCTCTCTCC
The DNA here is from genome assembly GCF_040206685.1 of Ascaphus truei. Classification (NCBI taxonomy): domain Eukaryota; kingdom Metazoa; phylum Chordata; class Amphibia; order Anura; family Ascaphidae; genus Ascaphus; species Ascaphus truei. The sequence goes on along the minus strand of NC_134488.1, from coordinate 53,535,520 downwards.
TGTTTCAACCAGGAGGCTTTTCTTAGAGCTCTAATTTAGCCAGGTGGAGTATAGTTAATTGCCTGAGCAATTAAGCAGCTCCCTGCTGGATTTAGAGGCAGTTTTTCTCACTGTTAGAAGTCCCTGATACAGCATGGCATTGTGCATTGTTTTTTATTTGCTTATGGCTTGTTCTTTCTCCTGCATGATTTAGTGTATATTTATGTTTTTAGATTCCTGTTATCGCATGGCATTGTGCATTTGTTTTTGAGTAATTGTCAATTAGCCATTTGATAACTTTTTTTTTTTTTTTTTTAAGGTAAATTAGCACAGACAGAGTGAAAGAATTTGAGACTCTCTTTCCGGAGAGTTAAAAAAAAGTGAAACAACCACGCTCTGACGTCGGACCCAGAGTGCCAGAATCAACCCCATCATGGCCGTTCTTTAAGATTATGTTCTTTCTGAAAGACCAGATGATGCCGGCGAAGACAATCTCAAATCTGGAGCCACCAGTAAACACATGGAGCATCCGAGGACTTCACCTTGGATGAGGAATACATCGGTGTGTAGCGACATTCCCTGAACCTCTGCCCAAAAGAGCAAAGGGCTCAACAGAATTGAAAAGACGGTTAGTAAATTTGGAAGAGAAAAAGTTCCAAATCATGACCCATGCGTTCCAGGATGACCCTGTGAACGAGGCGACAGAATTCTTAAATAGCCTTGTTACCTAAACACAATTGTACCAGGTCTCCAAATTGAAGGTGCGGCAGTAAATCCAAGACATAGTGTTGAGGGCGGTAGAAAAATTTGAAGAAAAGGGCCCAACGTCAAAAACGTCAATGTACAGTTTATATAAAAAAAAAAAAAAGTTATTTAAAATTGTTGAACTTGTTAATTTATATTGTTTGTACGGTTTCTCACTTTTTACCATTGCACTTTTGTAATACATTTTTGCGCTGTTGAACCCCATGTCTATGTATTTACTCTCAAGGAAAAATAGTATGCAACATCATTTTTGTAATATAAAAGGAATAATCGGTGCCACAGTACAATCTCTCATTTAAAACGGCAATTAAATAAAATTCAGGATCACGACTTCAGATTTAACACAGTTATTGATTACTTGTTTTTAACAATTATTAAACACTATTACCATGGGACAGCACCTTCGGCATTAAAATAATCTTTGAATGAATCACGGACCTATTTGCCAAGTTTCCAGGCACATTATTTTCCTTAGCTCTATGAAGCTTGGTAGTAGAAACAGGCCCAATTTCAAACATAGACCCACCATCAATAGTGCCTTCTAAATGGATAACTATTATGCCGTACAGCCACACATTGCACTATTCTCACTGCATTTGGCATAGACGTTTCGATCGCTTTTAACAGTAATCGCCATTTTGCTATCATAATACCAAAGGCACACGCCACACTGCGTCTTGCCCTGGAAAGTCTGTAATTAAATATTTCCTGACAGGAAACCCTTTCACTCTAATATTACAAAAGAACAATATGTGGTAAAGGATTGTATATCATGTAAATCCACTTATGTGGTATATCTCTTACAATGTCCGTGCTGATATCAATACATCGTTCGCACGAAGAGATATTTAAAAAACACAATCCTAGAGCATAGCAGGAGCATCAGACTTGGTTTTGACAAACACAGTGTGTCTAGACACTTCAAAATGAAACATAATAGTGATCCCTCCCAACTTAAATATATGGGCATCCAAATAGTCCCACTAGTGAGACGAGGAGGTGATAGTTAAATCTTTATCAAAACAAGAAAGCCTATGGCTTTATAAATTGAAAACCTTGGCTTCATTGGGCCTAAATGAAGATTGACGTGTAGTCACTATATTAAATGTCAGATGTATTTTGTTAGACCCATCACTTTGAGCCGATCAGTGTCTATTCTCATTATTTTCCCAACGTTAAACATGAATATTAATTTATTTTTAATCTATTATAATTATTGTTTTAACTTTTATTAGTGGCATGCATTAATCCTTATTCTGTGCTCTAACTCATTTCTTACCTCCATAATGTAATAAAAAAAAATTCTATTTGAATAACATTGTAATCTGATTTAATCCAATTTGTTTAATTGATTTTCATAAATCCCCCAAGCCTATTCATAGGTTGATACAATATTGCAGAAGTAAATACTTTAAATAGTATCTAACTGTTTTCTTTCATTTTAGAGCTTTGTGCATTTTAATTAACTTGTATCCATTTTTTTATACATTGTTTGACATATATTTTTGTTTCTAAACCCCCCCCCCCTGTGACGGTGAAGGGGTAACCAGGCCATCAATAAGGGTATTATGCCCAGCTGATTACCTCTGGGCCCTGTTTTAGAGTGTCAGCTCTTCAACCTGTGTATTGTACCTGCAATCAATGTATTGAATGACAATAAAGATTTTTGTGTGTTTTCCCTTTCCAGGAGTGCTAACCAGTGGAGATTCTCAGGCTATGAGTTTCATGGGGGACTTTGCGGTAAAAGTGTTTTCAGAATGTGTCTAGGTAGGAGGGATCCAGAGTTGCTGGTCACCCCAAAAATGTATCCGGGAATCAGGTCATATTCCGGAGACATATAGACACATCACTCCGGTCAAAGTCTTCCCTGGAAAGCAGTTGCGCGACTCACCACCAAGTTTCCCTGCTTGAGCACAAACCAGAAAGGTAAATGGGGCAAAGAGATATGTGTATCCCGGGTACAGTCGAGGTTCCCTAAGTTAGTGAGGGTTCCCCAGTATATGCCCAGATCACCAGAACCAAGTATAAAGGTTTTGGGATGCTTCAACCATCGATAAGGTTGCAAGGTGATTTCATGTCTAAGTCCAAATTCCTGTGTGTTTAAAAATGTAACTCTGAAACTGAACCTAAGCATTATTTCGTTCAACTTTTAAAACATTTTCTTATAGAAGGTCTAGGATTGCTGAAACTGAACGTGCGTGTCTTTTCAATCAAACCTAGTAAACAATGGACTTCAAGAAAGTGTGAAATATTTTTATTTTAACATTGTGTATAATGGTATATGTTTTATGCACTGTATATGAGCTGGGGTTCCGAGAGACCAGTTGGCTACCAAGTTGGTGCCACTAAGTCTGCTTGGGTCCCGGACTTCAAGGCCACAGAGATTGCCACGGTGTGAAAACCATTTGGGCGGAGGAGTTAGACTTTAGTATCCTCGTCCTGGGCTGAATGGAAGCCATCGGGCGACCATTTGCCCAGACCTTGAGATGCCTAACTCCACGGGTGGCAGAGGTGCCAAGTTGGCGCATGCCCCTGTCATGTCTAATCCATCCTTGCCCGACTTCAGGAGACTGGCAGATCGCTGATTGGCTGGTAAGAATTATCCCATGCTCCAATTGGCAGGAGTATTTCATGAATGGGACTGAAATACTATAAGAAAGCCAGCAGCCAATCCGGTCCTCAGATTCTAAGCGCCAAAACAATTGCGGCAAATTCGAACTCACCAAAAGATGCTCTTGGAGAAATAAACGCAAGCCGGCTTCAGAAATTTCAAGCCAAGAAATTCCCACTTTTTGGTGCCAAGTTCTGAAAAGAGAACGTAGCGGTCGCGGCTGGAACTACACGCCAAAATGAGTACTAGGACGTTTGGTACTTTCTCCTGGTCAAGGGATTTCGGCAGCTCCGGAAGAGATACAGCGGTGGCAACTGGTACTCATGTCAAATTGATTTCCAGGACTTTTGCAGGTAACCCCCGGTCAACCTAAAGACTTTGTTTTCTGTGCTATTTCAACTACAGTAGGAAAGGTTAGTTTTGTAGCCCAGACCCCCAGTAAGTGTGTTTTCTTCTGTATATTTTAATCCTTTGTGTGTACGTGTTTCGAAGGAATAAATCAGAATTTTTTTTACTTCTTGGTTTTGCTCAGTTATATGATTCTGGTATAAAGGTGTAAACCCCTGGTCTCCTGTGACGCCCTCCACCCCACCCCCCTTTTTTTAAATTGCCATTAAAAATGTTGGTATATTTATATATGTATTTTATTATCGTATAATTTGTTTGTTCTATTAAGATCAGCTACGGAATCATTGCTGTGATTGGGTTAGTACGCCTTCCTCTGCTGATCCAATCATAAGACTCTGCGGGGTATAGATATATTGCTTTTGAACTTGAAATCACCAACCCCTGAAGAAGTAATAGTAGAACTATGAAACACATAGGAATTGTAGCAATATAGTGCATGCTTTTGCATTTATTGGACATACCAGGAACACTGTTATTACATTGAGTGTACGGCTATACAGGATGTTTTGATCATTTCATCCAGCGGGTCGCAATAACCAGCGACTGAACCAGTGACGTCATCGGCAGTCGCTGAAACTCTGGCACGTGTCATCGGCATTCGCCGACAGTGTGGAGGACCACGCAATAGCGCTCACACCGCAGGAAGCCTAGCAGACCAGGACCCACAGCATTTCCAGCAAAAGTCGGTGGTTCGTGGAGAGGGGATTCTGGACATTTCATCTGGTACTGCCCATGAGATCGGATGATCGATGTGGGAGTTTGCTGTAGATGCCGTTGTGGTAACATGTCCCTAACATGTCATGCTCTTTTATCCTTACCCTGATGTATGTGCAATACTCACCTGCTGACTGAATATTTCAATACAATTTAATAGTTACTACACTATGAGATTTTGCGCTGTTTTCCATTCTCATTCCTGCTCATTGTTGCAACTATAGAGTATTAAGTTCTTACAATTTGCTGTACTTAAGTATAACTTGTTTAAAACCTTTTTTTATTTTAACTCCTGGTTATAATTCCACACTTAATCCAACTGCACTAGAACCAGACTGCAACTCACACACACAGTTCAGTGGTTGCAGGTACAGTTGCCAGGTGTCCTGTATTGAACCGGATTGTCCTGTATTTGGACACAAGGGATTTCCCTGAACTGGCCTATTGCTGGGCAGCTTCCTCAAGCCTGATTGGCTGCTGCTGGGTAATGCAGCCAATCAGTAGGAGTTGTCAGGAGCCTGGTGGTGGGACCCATGAGATGTGGAAACCGCATGGAGCAGTGAGAGGTGTGTGTGTGTTTTTTTTGAGGGTTCCACACATTTCACCATCGTGTCCAGTATTTTTGGAGACACAGCCTGGCAGCCCTAGTTGCAGGCTTAAGGATTTGTTTTGAGCCTCTTTTTAAAGACAGACACACACACCAATCAGGTGTTATGTAAGCAATTAACTTACACCCACTGCAATCCAAACTATGCAGTAAAAAAAAAAGTTTTCAACAAATGCCCAATTCCCACACAATCAAAATTTATTAACCCACTGTACACCAACCTAACACACCAATGCTAGTAATGCACACTGCACACCACTTTTTCCTTCTGGGTGATATGAAAAGGAAAAAGACACCCCCGTCACTACCCATGCCGCCGCCCAGCGCATACCTTGAACTCTGCCGCGGCCGCCATCTTGGATTCTGGCACTGGTGTTAGACTCTCAGTGTGCTCTACTACTTCCTGGTCTCTCAGCCACTCACGTGCAGCTCCTCGACACACCTCCGCCATGCCCCTCGTCTGGATTGGTCACTGTCGCTTTAAATATCCTGCTTTGCCTTCACTTCCTTGCTCTGTATAGCTCCTTGCTACCTGTGTTGCCTGGAACCTGTGTCGTGCTCTCTTTGTGTTTATTCCCTACAGCTACTGACCCGGCCCGTCTGAATACCCCTCTGGCTCCTGAACTCGGCTTTCCTACAGACTACTCTAACCTCTAAGACCATCGGACTCTGCTATGGATTTTGACTACGGAACTTTCTATATCCTCGGACTCGACAAGTACTTGACCATTCTTTATCTACATCCAGGCCTGGCTACGCTACTACACCACATCCCGGACACGCCCCCTCTGCTGTCGGTGCGTATACTCTACATCCCACCTCGGTACAGGGGACTGGTCTGGTCTGCGGGCTGCACAGCGTGACACCTGTATAGAGCAGATACTCACAAGATATGATCAACGGTATGTAAATAAGCAATATTGCTAAACCCTATAACCCGTATGAGTATATGCAGATAATCACAAAATATGATAAAGGATATGCAAATAAGCAATATTGCTAAACACTTCCTAGGAAGCTATTGGATTGCTAACATACAGTGCAAGTCCCACCATCTATAGTCAAAGCCTGAGGTAAACAAGTAAGTAAAAGTATAGTTAAGGAGATGGCCGAGTCAGAGTACCAGATGTTCGGGTGGCTTGAGTCGATGAAGCTAAGGCGGGCATTTCAAAGGTACTGTGTTTGGAATAGCAGAGCAACCGGCTTCGATTTGAAGACTAAATCCCATCTTTTGCGGCCAAGTTCTGAGAATTGAAGTAGCAGTCGCGGCTGGGAATTGAAGTCGAAAAGAGGGCCAGGAGATCCGGGTGTATATCGCGATCGGGGTAAGCTCATTCATGTGGGCGCCCTGCACCTATTTGAGCCTAGATTTCCCCCCCAGACTCCCAGTAAGTGTGTTTTTATCTTTCTATTGTGTTTTCTTGTACGCAGGTTTACCGAAATAAATTACAGTTTGCTTCTACTACTCTGTTTTGCCTAATGAATGATCCCAGTAATAAATAACCGGTGTAAAAAGTACCTGGTCTCCCGTGACAGTCCCCTAATTCCCCCGGCGTACAGGCATGATTTGCGGGTATGCAGGGTGAGTTACACTGGGGCTACCCAGTGTCTCCCAGACTGCTGGTTTTCGAACCCACATATCCCAGACCCATTTCCCTCACAGGTATAATAAGGTTCTCCAAAGTCTATACTTTATTAAAGTATGTTTTATAATGTTTATACTGTATGTATAAGTATCTATGCAGTCAGCCTGGGCATCTACATACTGTAGGTGCCGGTATGTCTACATAGAGTCTGTAGTTCAAAGGAGAAAGGATGACCAGAGTTGAGAAAATGGTTTGGTGGGTGAGGAAGGGTGATTTGCCAGGTCCGGAGAACAAAGGGCACCCTGTGGGGACACCTTTTGAGTTTGCCAGACCTGGTAGAGCCTGCCCAGCGGGTGGCAATGAGTTAGCTGGGGGAAGATACAGCTCCATAGGTGCATTTCCCACTGGCTAATTCATATGTCCCGCCCACCCAGCTTTTCGAGCCGGCTTGACACGCCTCCTCCTCTGACGTCAGCCAAGAGACGAGTCCCAGTTTCTATTGGCTAGTGGGAGGGAATTCTCACGCTCTGGTCACTCCTCCTACTTGCATGTTAGAGAGAGAACAGTGGAGTGTATGTAAGGAGATGACAGAGACAGAGAACCAGACGATCGTGTGGCTTGAGTCGAAGCACAGGCGGGCTTTTCAAAGTTGCTCTGTTGCGAATAGCAGAGCAACCGGCATTGTTTCTGAAGCTAAGAAAGCCTACCCTGTAGAGACTAAGTCAGACGCGAGGTCCAAGTTCTTATTTTAGAACGTAGCGGACGCTGCTAGGGTTTCTAACCGAAAACAGGACCAGGAAGCCGGGAGGGATTTCCCGGTCAGGGTAAGCGAAGCAGGCGCCCTGTACCTATTTGTGCCTAGTTTTCAACCCCAGACCCTCAGTAAGTGTGTATTCTGTCTGTATTTTGTATATTCAATTTGTGTACGTGGGTTTACCCGAATAAACCTCATTTTATTCCACTACCTTGTTTTGCCTAGTGAATGATCCTGGTTAAAAGGTGTTAAAAGTCCTTGTCTCCCGTGACAGGGCCATTACAAGGATTAACCCCGTAACTCCCTGTAATAACCATGAACATAAATAACATAGCATACCCCCAAGGGTGATACACTAGTTTAAAATCGACTCCAACTTTTTTTTTAACATCCTCCCCCATAGCACAGCAGATCCTTCTTCATTGAGGTGCAATCCATCCCTGCCATAAAGATAGCCCCTAGTTCTGATTTGTATTTATCATTTGATTTTTATTATCAGTATAGTGTCCTTCTGTCTTGCTAAAATCAGCGTCTTTAGTTTGTTCAAATCCATGTATTGCAAAATAATCTCTAGTTACTTCATTTATAAGCCAATTAACCAGGTCCTTGCTTATGTTCGGCCTGACGACTGTTGTTAGTTCTTGACCACTCGGTAATATATCACTCGGTAATATATCTTCCATGTCCTCCACCTCTTCTGTAATGTTTTCGTCTTCTGCAGGTGTCCCTTCTACTTTTGTTCTGCTCCTGCTCTTCATTTACGTCATTTTCAGTGTGTAATATAACATTAGCACTAGCACTACATTAAAAATATGCCATAGTATTTGTAATTTTACGCAGCACTTCCTCTCTTTCACTTTTTTCTTTAACGATTTTTTTTTTATATTGAGCGCCTCTCAATCTCTTCCTATTATCAATAATTTTTATTTTTGGGGTGAACTATCCCGTGATTATTGCTAAGTAAACACACACGTTGAGGCATTGTCTTCCGTCATACCAAGTAGTGCAGCGTGCAGGTTACATACTTGCAACAGGACACAAAGTGCGTCTGATTGGAAAATCTGCCACTGCCTCCATGTAGTAAAATAACAGATAAGAGAGGAGAAGTAGGTAGTGGTAGTATGGTTTACTTATTTATAAAAAAAAATGTTTTATCAGGAAGTAATACATTGCGAGTTACCTCTCCTTTTGAAGTATGTCCTGGGCATAGAGTTATGATGACAAATACATTGTTACAAATACATAGTTACATTACGTGAACAGGGTTATACATTATATACAATGCATTACATGCACAGTTGAAGATAATGTTATAGGCGAATGTAACAGTTACAGACCAGATTAAAATGTGAGACAGGTTTAGATTTGAAAGAACTTAGACTGTTGGCTGTGAGAGTCTCCGGTAGATTGTTTCAGTTGTGAGATGCACGGTAGGAGGAGGAGCGGACAATACTTTGTTGAACCTTGGGACCATGAACTGTCTTTTGGAGTCTGATCTCAGATAAGTGCTGCATGTGGTAGGGGTGTTCAGATAGGTGGGTAGCTTGCCCATAAAGTATTTGAAGGCAAGACAGGAAAGGTGAACTTTGTGCCTAGACTCAAGTGATGACCAATCTAGTTCTTTGAGCATTTTGCACTGATGTATGTTGTAGTTGCATTCCAGGACAAAGCGGCGTAGAGAGTATCACGTTTAATAAGGTGAGTTTGGGGTGCCGTGCTATATACTATGTCCACATAGTCCACATAGTCTATTATTGGCATTAGACACTGCATTAGACACTGCTGTGTGATGCACCATCTGACCAGTGGGCTTAGGGAGAAATTGTTACTGCAAAGTAAGTGCAGCAGCAGCTAAAAAGATGCCATTGCAGGAGACTCAGGGGGAACAGAAAATACTTTGCTGAAACGTAACATTATTGCGCTTTTTCCATTTGAAACTTTGGCTCAGGCTCCTCCTCACCATTGCAGTTCTTTATGACTGATGTACGTGGACTTTTGTGCGGTACTGTGTGCGCAGTGAGCTTATGCCTAATGACCAGTAGGACTGTGGTGCTTGGTACCGGTGACATATGTTAACTCTCTGGTGTAGCCCTGTTTATTTCACAGTGCAGGGATCACATATATGTCCCTGTTATTTAGGAGGTTGTTTTAACCCAGGGTCTAAGGGAAGTACCACTGATCTTTTGGATCTCTGGGAATGGGCCTGAAGAAGGGGCTCATCCCCCAAAATGTTGCCCCCTTATTTCTCTATATCCCCCCCCTTCCTTGTCTTTCCGTCTACCCCCCATTCCCTAACCCTTTCTACTCCCTCTCCTCATGTTGCATTCCCTTTAAACTGTATACGTTGTTCACTCGAGACTAAAGGGACATATTACATTCTTTACAAGTTACAGTATGCTTATGTTTACACACATGTTATCCTATTCAAATTTTATTTGGCTTATTCCTAAATTCTTTAATTGAATTCTTTTTTGAGTGCTGTGAACTTCCCTATTTTTTCATTGAATATGTGGAGGGTTTAGCGTCCCTCCCTGTTCCTGTTGCACCACTATCAATTCTGACATATCCTAATATTGCATTTACTGAGTGCTGTCTATTTACTGTACTTGTTGGTATAAACTATCTATTGGTCCAATAATACTGTAGTTATCATATTGCCTACTCCTTCATATATCACTTTATTACGTTCTATAGACAATTCTAATTGTGTCCACTAAGTGTCAGTCATGCACAAGCAAAGCAATACGCCTATTAATAAGAATAATATACACTTTACACACACATTGATGTATGTATGTCTTTATTTTATATATCGCCATTAAAGTACATAGCGCTTCGCAGTAGTAATACACACGACAATCATATAAATAACAAATAGTGTAAATAACACATACTGGGAAGAAGTGCTTCAGACATAAAAGTAACATTTAGGAAATGGAGTCCCTGCTCTGAAGAGCTTACAATCTAATTGGTATGTAGGAAGAACGTACAGACAGTAAGCGGGCATTCTGGTAAGTGCATCTGCAAGGGGCCAAGCTTTATGTATCAGGTGTATAGTATTAGCCACAGAGCTACTCATGTGCTTCGTTAAGTAGGTGTGTTTTAAGGTGGCTCTTAAAGGTGGATAGAGAGGGTGCTAGTCGCGTATTGAGGCGAAGGACATTCCAGAGGTGTGGGGCAGTCAGTGCTAAAAGTTTAAGGCGATTAATATCGGAGGTTAGGTCTGGCCATTGCTCCCAGATAGGTGAGGCCCATGCCAGAGCGTCGTCGGTCAATAGGGAAACGATGTACACCACCTTATAGCGTTGAGAATGAAAATGGAGCATTGGTTCAGGAATCCCCGACAGCCCAAAGGGTCACCAGAATAATGGTTAGGGGTAAGTAAGCGTGGTTGAGAAGTCGGGGCCACAGGAGGGGAAGCAGGTATAGGTGGTGTGGCAGTGGAGATCGAGAGGAGCCTAACCCTGTCAGACAGATCGTCTAGGTCATGCTTTAACTGGTTCATTTGCTGATCTTTTTGCATAAGGGATCCCTCCACTTGCTTGAACATACCGTTGTATTCATAGAGTCGTCGACCCACCCTAGTGGGGTTCATGTTTGTTGGGCTGAGCATATTGTAAAGTGTGCTCACCACAAACTGGACTAGACCACGGGGCTGAGCTGGTGATGTGTATAACTCCCGCCCTACAACCACGGGACCAGGTCCGGAGTGCAGAGTCAGTCGCGTAGCCGGGTCAGGATAGGAGAGTTCAGGTATGTCGTGGTATTTGCCGTGGTCCGGGGGTGGAGAGAGGAGTAGTTGATATCTGTAAGCCGTGGTCAAGGAGAGATCGGGGGTCCAATATCAAGCCGAAGTCCAGGGGTACAGAAGAGACAGGTCCAGGTACGATCAGGGGTCACAACACAGGTCAGGCAAGGCACAAGAACAGGCAAAACACAGAAAGCAGTGAGCACAGCACATAAACATCAGTTTATGCTCAGCAACTTGCACAGGAGCAGACAGGGTAAATGAAGGTGGTGGGAACCAATCAGGATGCAGCAGTGGAGTGTCATCAGACATAGGCTACGAGCCGATAGGAGGAGGGGAGATAGCTTATACCTGTTTTGGGATTAGCTGCCGCACTGCATGCACGTGTAGGAGGAGCGCGGCTTGGGGCGAGCACATTTCCAGCGGAGGCAGGCGTCGTGGTGACGTGCCGGAGACGTGCCTCTGTGGGTGTATTATTAGATTGGTGTGAACACGTAGACAGGGGTCTGCGCGCACCGCAGGTACTATTGAGTAACGTGTCAGAGGGGCAGAGCCTAGCAGCGATCCTGACAGCAGGCTCCACCAGGTCTGGCTGTCCAAATGTTGCCCCAGCGGGGTGCCCTTGTTCTCCGGACCTGGTACTCTGCCCTCCCCCACTCACCAAATGGTCTTTTCTCCTCTGAACATCCCTTCTCTCCTTTGAACTCCAATGTCTATGTAGACATCCCAGCACTTATGTAAATGCCCGGGCTGACTGCATAGACATTAATGCATACAAAGAAAAACACATTTCACACCTGATAATCTAGGCCGGGGATATGCTTAATAAAGACATCCTATCGGTGAGTCGCTACTATGTTTTTAAGGGGAGATATTGCCGGGTCAATATGCATACCCACAGACCATGCCTGCTCGTCAGGTACTTTCACCGGAGAACTGGTAACTTTGGTCCCCGACCATGTATGCATATTCTGAACACAGTTTGACCCAAATATCCCCCTTAAAACTCATACACTAGAAATCACTGATTCCCTGCCGACCTTGAAATGTGAAAATACACAAAAAGCTTTTTATTACAGTCATGCATTTGATCATTACACACACATACAGTGTCCACAGCTTATGGTGCTACTTAGCTACCGGGGACAAATGTTTTTTTAGGGTTAACCAGTTGGGCTTCACCTTTGTTTATGAAGACTGAATACCCCCATCGTCACACTGAGTCCCACACTTCTTAATCTTAAATTGTCTGTAATCAATCTTAGTCGCTCTATCTTTAGGAAGTTAACTCTACTTCTTTAGATATCCCCAACAGTTGTCATTGTAATAAATTCCTCATACTCTATTCATAGGAAGTTGAGAAGGGGGAGAACATTCTAACAGTTTATAAGGTTTTGGGTCCAACCCCTTTCTGTAGCTTGTCTTGCGAAGTGGGAGTGGTTTAGGTAAAATAAGTAGTGCATGTACAGTAGCGTTTCAATTCTGGCAATGTCTACGATCTTGGCAGTTGAACCAGGGACAGGAACAGCTAGAGTTGTAACCCCTAAGGTAGTCAAGGGCAAGCTCTCCATAAGCCTAACCATAGGGTGGACAGTACAGCAGGGGATAAGTGATTAATTGGGGGGGGAGTGGTAAACAGATGTGTAGGAGCTTCATTAGCTCAACCATAGTAGGCTTATCCTGGTTCGAATTCTGGTGGAAGACTCCCTGTGATTAGCCCGCTAACTTCTCAAAACTAGTACCCACTCCAAGTGGGAGACCAGAAAGCCCCCTGTTGGCAGAAGTTTGTTTTCATTCAGACCAGATTAGATGTGAACTTACTGTTTTGTTCCTGTTGCTATTAGAGACTGCAATAAAGAACTTTAGTTTTTTTTATTTATTTAAAAGCCCATGTTGCCCTGGCTTTCATCTGCCTCCTTGCTGCCCTGCCCAAAACTTGGTAGCCTGGTGGCAAGTGAGCCGGTCTACCCTTAACAACATCAGTTATTCCCTGCACCAGCCAGACAAGTAGTGATTGCCTTTCAACAAACCTTGCTGATACTCATGCCTAACTGAGGAAATAATGTTCCATTTATTCCAAAGACCTAGAAATCAGAAGTTATGAAGCAGTTAGACATTCACAATAGTGGTAACTTTGAAGAGGCACAAAGACATATTTAATTAGGATATAAAACCGTATATAAGCCATTTTGTACTAATCATTCTTTTAGCCTGGGTAACTAAAATTGCACCTACAAGTGGGATCAAAATACTGCATTTTCTAGTGGTTATTATAGAGCATAATATATCCAACACATACCGTATTACAAAACTCTGTATTCTATTAAGGTCTTTCAAGGAGATGCCCTTTAAATCTTCCTCAGAGTTAACTTGTACTTAAGCAGAGACAACCCTCTACTTTTTCCTTCGAGGCCAATGGCTTTGTTCATGCATGACTACTCACCTAAATAAAATCAGGCAGTAGTCAAGCTGAGGGGAAAAAGAAATGGAAATTGTGTCGCTGTGTTATATTATTTTGCGATTATTTTTAATTTTAAGAAGAACAATGTTTAAAGGGTTGATTGTAGTTGAGATTTCTTGGTTGGATCATGAAATTGTAAACAATACATGGCTCTCACTTAAAAAAATATTTATTACATTTGGCAGTGTGCAAAACATTAGTGTCAGTGTTGTAAAGCAGCAATCCCTTAACAAGAAAATGAAGTAATAATATAATAGATCAATTTGTAATTGTAATTTTTGTAAAAAAAAAAAAAAAAACTTTTTTCCAAAAACAATTTTTACTGTATTTGCACCTGTTTGAATTCTCTATCAGCTGTGACTATGGCTACCTCTGTTGTTTTAAAAAGTGGGCATGGCAGCGGCCATTTTATCCTCGAAGGTGGCAAATTTGTATCCGTCTTCAAACTTTAACTACAGAATTTAAAAATAATTATTCAAATGCTTTATTTGTATATTTCCAAATGATCTATTTTTGAGATATATTCCCAGGGATTGAGGTTATGTAAACCTTTTGATCAATAATCTGTACAAATGTAAATCAATTTACTTAACAATCTTGTTACACACATACAAGAAGAAGAATATTCAATACTCCAAAACATTTTTTGTGTGCATTGCCCTGCATTCTAGTCCTTAATTGTAGCAAAGGGATTAAGAAAAGACAAAAATACCTAACAAGATTGAGTGATTAACGCAGTTGCAGATGGTTTATTTATTTATCAAATGTTTTACCGGGAAATACATACAAACCTCTCGTTTTCAAGTGTGTCCTGAGCACAGAGTTATGATGACAATACATAGTTACATTAAATTAAGAGGTTATACATTATATTTACAGACATTTCATGGACAGACATAGAGTGTGTGTGTTTGTGTGTTTCTTCGTCATGAGTAGAGATGAGCAAACTAGTTCAAATCTGTTCCGTGGGCTTTCCCTTGACGGATTGTCTTCTTGACTATAAACTGTGCGGATTTGTTCAAATCCCGCCATGTTGTTCGGTTATGCCTCTTTAACAAAATAACCACGTGGGGTTAACCTAAGTCAATTCCACAGATTGTTTTTATTTCTAATCCATCATTGTAATGAAAGAAATTGAAGAAAAAAACGCCAGTGGATTAATCAGTCGTTAAAAATTATAACCGGAGCTACATCATGTTTGTAATAAAAAATGTATGCAACATAGTCTACAGGGAGAAAATGTTTTTTTCTGTCAACAAAACATGTGACTATTAATTAGATTACGTCTGCTAGACATGGAATGTGTCAGTCATGCTGTATGTTGCCTAGTTTCACTGCTACACCTAGTTTAAACCGGTATCCCCCACTATATACCCAACCTCTAGTGCCCTGATACTGGGAGGAGCGAGTGCGAGTTAGAAACCGCTTTATGTGATTTTTTTTTTAAATAAAACATCAGGACTCTGGCTGTATGGGTCTATTTTTAATCAAAACTATACATACTGTACATACACATTGCACTATATGTTGTGTCATTTTGTATGATGCGCTGGCCTTTGTGTTTTTGAATGCATACATACTGTACTTTTTCATCTCTATTGATCGTGTTGCTGATGCAGACTAAAAAGAACATAGTGCATTGAAAATAATATTATTAAAGTTTGAACAAAGATGATTACATCCTTGTGAAAAAGAAGAAAGTCCCTTATGTTTGTAATCGTGTGTTTCCTCTTATCCAATATCATATGAAATATCCGAAAACAGATCTCTTGGAAGATCATTTATTTATCAAAGGCAAAATAACCATAAACTTAATCTACAAGTACAGGTCAAACTAAAACATACTATGGATGGAGAATGGAGCATACTTGATTGCTCAATGGTATTGTTGGTTCATTCATTCTTTGCGTTCTAAAAAACATAAAATACATTACAATTTAATAAAAACAAACATTTGCCAAAAAATGCATTGATTGCCACTGTGCTTATCTATACCATAAATGGGCATAGAAAAAAATACATTGCCAGTCAACGGACATCCTAAAAAAAAAAATACACAATTAAATAAAATAGTGTGTTTCTTTCCTTTGCCGTGATGAAAATTTACACTCCTCATCAAACTGCGAAAGGTTCCGTTCCTGAAGGCATTTTTAATGCTAAAATACACAAAATATTTTACGCAGACAATAAGATACA
This sequence comes from Ascaphus truei, assembly GCF_040206685.1. NCBI lineage: Eukaryota > Metazoa > Chordata > Amphibia > Anura > Ascaphidae > Ascaphus > Ascaphus truei. Next base: position 53,519,691 of record NC_134488.1, on the reverse strand, counting down.
CAGCACACACACAAATTATATAGTGCATATACTGTATTATATATATATAATATAACATAATATATAATATAAAAATATAATATATTATATAGTATAATATATATTATATACACAAACAACTTTGCAAAGCGTTGTAAGAGCGTTGGATAAGCCATTTTGGCGTTGTAAAAATGAACATAGGTATGCATTGCATAGCGTTGGATAAGCCATTTGTTGTAAAACGAAGCGTTGTAAAACGAGGACTGCCTGTATCTGGTTTTTTTAACCCCAAACTTGCAGGCTTTACATTTGTCACACTAAAAAAGCCCTTCGGTTTTTCAGGTATCCATGACCTATTCACAGTTTTCAATTCTTTCTTTAAAGCACTTGGTGCTAGACTATCTATTGACGTCATACGTAGTGCGTCGTAATTAGGATTGAATGCGGCGGGCTATTTAAGGAAGGGAAACACTGCAGGATGTTAGATTAGCCCCTGAGGAAGACTATTGTAGAAACACACGTTGGGTGAAGTCGTGGAGTACTGAGTGGAACTTTGCTGGCGACATTTAGAGAGGAAGACTGCACCAACCAGCCCAGTGCATGCTGTGACGGCCGTGGAGCAGATACTGTAGCTGTGTGGAGTGTCCTCTATCCATATGACCCAGGGTGGTCTAAATGTCTGCCACAAAGACACTTCTGTAAGTGGAATACTTTGTGTTTTTAATATTAAAAGCAGTATTATACTATTTTGCTTTGTCTTCTATGTATGTGGATTTCCCTTCCTTTCGTATGGAACATTATTGGTGTTGATCCGGGGTATGTATCTGGATAAGAAAGTTGGTAATTTATAACAACCACAACGCTCATATATCACGTGGAATACGTGAGTGCGAATTTTATAGAATCTTCAACATTTGACAATATTTGTTGTTTGACATTATTGCACTATTTTGGTGTCTTCATTTCCTCTCTTCTATGTCCTGATGAGATTTGCGCACCTGTTTATATAATGCAAAACTGATATTTTTGACATTTTAAATGAGATGGAAATAATATAGTTGCTTTATCAATTTATAGAAGCAGGGCCACTCACAGCTTTCCCAGTGTTCAACATTAGAGTTTCCACTCGCTCCCCCGTGTCGATCGCCTTCTGAGCCCCTTTCTCTTTCTCACACCTCTTTGCTTTCACCCTCTATATTTCCCTCCTTTCCCCATGTATTTCTCTCTACCCCTGTCTCTCACTCTTCCCCCCTCTCTTCCTCACTCACTCTCCCCTCACTCCCCCAAATCCCCCTCTCTCACGTTACCACCTCTTGCACTCTCACTATTCCTGTCTCATGCCCTCTCCCCCTTCTTTATCACTCAATGATCCCCCTCCTCACTCACCCCTCCTCACACTCATTCCCTGGCCACACACACACAATAATACCCCCACAAAACTCACACCATAATACCCCTCCACAATACTTACACCATAGACACCCCACAATACTCACTCAATAATACCCCCCTAAAATACAAACACAATAATACCCTTCCCACTATACACACACAATAATACCCCTCCCAAAATACACAGACAATAATACTCCTCCAACACAAGTAGGGCCCAACTTCCGGGCTGGCCTAGCTTCCAGCACGCACCGGCGGGAGACCTGGCTGAGGAGAGGGAGGCCCGGTGGGGGACAGGGAGGCCCGGGCAGGAGAGTCCCGCTACAGCTGGGGAGAGGTAGCAATCACTGGAGGCCACCGGGCCAAGGACAGTTGTCCCTGCTCACCTGTCAGTGGCCCTATATTGTAGTGTAGGGATGTGTTTTTTTATGAACAGGTGTATACATACTTTATACATAGTTTGAAATAATTTTAATATATGCATATATATTCATATATTTTTCAATATATTTCTATTAACTTTTTTACGGATGTAAAAAAATGTTTCTATTAATGTATACAGTATTTATAATCAATTGTCAGTAATATATTGTTGTGTATGGTTTGTAGACTTCCATTTGATGTTTTTCCTTGAACCCATTTGCAGGGAACCAATGAAGAGGGATCAATGAGTATAAATCTTTGGTGATTTAGAACTAATTAATTCCCTGATTAAGTGCATTTGTGTTCCACTGAGGACTGCCAATTGGGCTTTGCTATCTGAACTCTCTTGTTCCCCTGTGTCTGTATGCTTTACGTCATTTACGCTTCCACCACGTGGGTCAACCTACAGGAGCTGCAACCTCAGAGGACATCTCTCCATACAGGTTTTGGAAATTGATTTGAGATTGATACATGATTGTTACATTTTTAAATTGTAGGCACAATACTCACCTATCATACATATACTTTTGATAAATGTGTTTATGCTTTGAGGCTCTCTGCGCTTCCGTTTTCTTTTCATTTAAATATAAATTAATTAATAATTTCTTAACTCAGGACCGAGTTGAAGGTTCAACTCAGCTTGATGAAGGTTACTGTAGTCTGTGAACCAAAACTTGGTGTCCTAAATATGGATTCTCTATAATGCACATCTTTGCTTAAACCTGCTGTGTGCTTTGTCCATAAAGGTTTTCTTGGTGATGTATCGGGAAAAAAAAAATATATATATATATATATATAGTTTTATTATAATTGTTTTGTCTGGGTTTTTTTTGCTAGCATTATTTTGATTAAATTTAGTTTGATGTATATGTTTTGTATTTGTGTGCACAATATATATGTTTTGAATTGCCATGTCTGTGGATTGGTGTTTTTCTCCATATTTTAGTTTGATAGATGATTGATGAAGGGGGAGTTGTCATTTTCTTAATTCTTTTAGCATTACCATTGCATAAATGTTTAAAAAATGGTGTCTACTTAGACTTTTTTATACACTGGTATTTCATGCAATTAAAGCAATAATCTGCTATCCTCTTGAATAAGAATTTTTTTTTTTTTAAGTCGTGAAGCCTGGGATGGGCGGAAGGAGAAGAGAGCTTGATTCTTTCAGTAAAGGAAGCCACCCAGTCAGGAAGCTAATGCAGTCTGAGATAAGCTCTCTCGAAACTGAAATGGTCAGAAGCCAGTTCCCAAGGAGGTTTCAGTCTCAGAAGCTGTGAAAATGTCTGTTCTGGGGAATCACATTACTTTTCCCATGTTTCCTGTCAGGGAGGACACGTTTCTCACAAAATCTATACACATGTTTTTATTTATTTAAGGACAGAATCAGATCTACTGTAACAACCTGAGGAGGCTGGAATATTATTTAATAATTTTTACATGTTGTGTTCTTACAATGAAAATAATGATAATCATAATAATGAAACAGTGATCTAAATGGTACATTACTTCATTTTAAAAACATATAGAACTCCCTCAGGAGTGGCTCAGGGAGTAAAAGACACTGACTGGCACTGAGAGTTTGAAGAAGGGGAGCATGGTTCAATTCCCAGTGTCGGCTCCTTGTAACCTTGTGCAAGTCACTTTATCTCCCTGTGCCTCAGGCACCAAAAACATAGATTGTAAGCTCCACGGGGCAGGGACCTGTGCCTGCAAAATGTCTCTGTAAAGCGCTACGTATAACTAGCAGCGCTAAACAAAAACATGCTATTATTATTATCAGGAAGCTTAATCTACTATGAAACAATATAGTTATTGTCTAAAGAATAATTATTTTTTTTAAGTGCCACTTACATAATTGTAGAAAATCACAATACATAAGGCAATTTGCATAGACACAATTTGGAAAAAAGGAAGCTACATTTAATGGTAAAAGTGACCATTTAAAATAGAGGATTTTACTTTAGTAATATTTAAAAAGATGTAGTAACACCAAGTACCATCACATTTATTTTTTTAAGCAATTAAAAAAGGTGCCAGAAGGTGATTAACATTAATGATAGTGCACATGGCACTGGTAGAACCCTCAATTGCCCTTCCACCTAGTAGCCATACTACCCCATATACCGCCCCATATTTCCTTCCTCCAAACAAAACAACGAAATTGTTGGTGAAAATAGCTGCGGCAACATAAATTATGAGGACCACACGAGCACCACGTATATGTAGAGTTATAATAAACTTGTACACTATTTCAGTGGTTCAATTATAATTCCATAACCAACATTCCATGAGAAGAAACCATGATGCTCTCTTGTTCTCCACTGAATATTAGCGTTGGCTTGGCCCTACCTCTGTGAGAGGACAGCACCTAACTCTGGCACCAAACATGGGCTGTAACATCACCTCCCACCATGACAGGACACCACCACAACCTGTCACTCACCTCATGGCTATATTGCAGCTTCTACCTTAACAACAGTAAACACAACACCATCTCACCTAGCATGGGCAGTAGCAGAGAATCTGCTAATCCATCAAGTGTAAGCTGAGGAAAAATGGTTCTTTTATTTTCTTTCTTAAATGATTTGGCGATAAATCCAGAATTACATAATATACAAAAGAAGTAGCAACTTTGCAAAAGTTGACTTGATCAAGAAAAGCTTTATACTACTAATTCCTCCCTAAACCATAATCCATTATTTTAAGGGTGGGCAGCAGGGTATTACCACCTGCTCAGATCTAGGAGCACAAAAATAAATCACTTCCTCACATCTCATTTCCCTTTTGGGCTTCAACCGTTTTCAGCAGCATTCTCTTCATTTAATCCTATGTTTTCTGCTTCTCCAGCCACATCTAACCTACAATTTTCCCTGTAAAATAATAATTTCTTGCCTGACCTTAGGTTATTTGAACCCACAGTCATGCCTTTCTTCCGCGAATGGCTCCAGGAATTCCTTTACTTACTTTGTGTAACAGAATAAGAATGGGGAAATGTGTGTCTGTTGTGTACCTTTTTAAAATAATTAATAACATTGATTAGCCACCAATTTTTTCCAACATCATGTAAAAAAAAATATTCTTCAGTTATTTTTATTAAATGCATTAAATCAGAAAGTTAAAATCAGAAGGCTGTGTAACATCTTAAGTGTCACATATAAAGTGTCTGTGGAGTTAATACTGGAGTTATCATCTCTGGATATTTTCTATATCTTTTAATATCTTTAAACATGGATGCATACTGTATACCTTGACTAACATTCTGATTCATTTATTCAAATTGGTATGTCTGTCTGACTAGAATTCTTCTATCAATTTAACCCCCATTGCAACAGAACTTAAATCTAATTAACAACTCCTTGGTATGTATGAGCTGAATAGGCAGATGTCTCCCTTAATTATTAGTCAAGTGAATGTGTTTAGAGTGTTTAAGTCAGTCTATCTTGGCTATGCCAAATGACTGTGTAACATTTTAAGTGTCACATATAAGTTGAACTTGATGCACACATTTTTTTTTTCAACCTCATCTACTATGTAACTATATAAAGTGTCTGGGGAGTTAATAACTGAATTAGAATTGGAGGTGAAAACTATAAGAAGAACTGGACTTTGCACTTCAAAAACAATAACCCTGCAACTGTGAGAACTTGACTTTCTAAATGCTGTGATCATTTGTACTCTTCCGATCCTTCAATAACTGGGAAGTCTCTCCTCCTGCATCTCACTATGCTCCTCCTATTGCTTTTACTGTTTTCTCACTCCTTTGTAAACGTTTCTGTTCTCTCCAACTTCCCCACTCCACTCCTATCCACATTTATTAATCTCTCCTCCCCTCCACCTAATCATGTGCTGATACACTGCACCATTATTTATACACCACTTTCCCCTCAATAAAAAGCACCCCCACAAATCCTTTATTCACACCATCTATCTACTCCTTCCTGCTGCTGGGGATATCTCTAGTCCTGGACCCAGCCATATACACACCAGCTCCCACAGACACCTCCCTGCCACCTCTTCCCCTGCTAATGGTGTTAACCTATCTGATTTAATACTGACTAACCTTAACTCACCTCACAAATCAAGCATCCCAATAGCCTGCACTCATGGCTATTGTCCACACACACAGTCACTCCTACCAACCATTGTGTCCAAGCACTACCATCTACATCACTTATTTCCTCAACTACTGTGTCTGTAAGTGTCGCATCATACCACTTAGATTGTAAGCTCTTCGGGCAGGGATTTCCTTTGCTATTGTCTGATTTTGCTGCACTTATTGTATTATAATTCGTTGTACTGTATTATTTGGGAAGCACTGAGTACAGTTTTGGCGCTATATAAATAAAGATCTACATACAAACACAGAAAAATTACAGCACCTAAAACCAAATGATGCAAATATATCACAGCCAAGCAGTGGAAGAATAACCACTGGTAATGATGCTTTGAATAATAGCGCAAGGATGGAACTGTAGATAAGGACAAGGGTGACAAACAAAAACAACCACAACACAAGGGGGAGGGGGGGAACGAAGGAAAGGAGGGGGGGAACGGAAAATAAAGGGGAAGGGGAGAAGGGATACCAACAAGAAAATAAAAATAAAATATTAAACACAAAAAATGACAAGATTAAAAAGTAGAAAAATAAAAATAGAATGATAAAAAAAAATTGGAGAAATGTTGGAACTCTGTGCAACTCTCCACAGGATACAACCACCTCCTCAATGACCTAAAAAATGAAAGAGAGCGGAAGCTTCATAGCGCAGATCAAAATAAAACGGATTTATTGAAAAGAGGTAAAAACTGGCCACTCACAATGGTAGCTAAGACATACGCATGTAGGACATGAACTGAGAGCCAGAGATTGTATCCATGGCGGGGAATCAGACAGGGAACGGGACCTCGTGTCCAGATGATGACACACTTCCACTTCCAGTCAGGTCGCAATAGAGCATCCAATCATAGCAGGTCTCCCGGAAATATAGATTCACCTCCAAGGTTGCACCGCTATTAGATATGAGCTCCAAGGTATACTCAAGTATCACTAGCTCCTAGATCAATAGTCTACAAACGAAGAGACCCTACGTGTTTTGTCACGTCATAGCACTACAACTTCATCGGGGGCTGATAGCGCTTATATAGTCCACAAATCAATTAAACTCTTAATTGAAATTGGCCATTGTATTTAACCCCTAATGGGTAAGGATTCTGAGTAAACTACTAAAACATGGCATACATGTCTGATTTTGCTGCACTTATTGTATAATTATAATTTCCTGTACTGTATTCTTTGTGAAGCGCTGAGTACACTTTTGGCGCTATATAAATAAAGACATACAATACATGAAACATACATATAAAACACATATAGGCACTTGACAACAAAAAGAGAGAAAATTAATCCAATTGTAACACAATACAACATAATATAATCCTTAGGGACAATTGATGCCAAGATTATTGAAAAATATGTATATAAAACTATAAATAAAATATATATAAAAATATATAAATGCATAAATACACACACACACACACACACACACACACACATATATATAGAAGAAGAAGAGAGCGCAACCCCATAGCGCAATATGAAATTTATTGGGAAAGGGAAATGAGAACAAGGGGATCAAGCGCACTTACAGAATATAAGTTAAAAACAAGTACTAGTGAATCATATCACCACCAATGATGCAGGGAGATTAACCCTGAGCTGTGTCCAAGCAGCTTCCACTCCAGACCATCCGTCTTAGAATAAGAGATGTCCCGATATAGATGAGGCACTCACTGATAACCGCACACAAAATAATATGTGGCGCGACCAGGCCACGATCACGTGTAGTAACTCATTGTCTGGTACCACGTGTTTCCAGCTTCCTAACGCGTTTCGTCACTGACATATTTTTGGTTCCATTGTAGGTTCTATTGTTGTTTTTATTTTTTTGGTATAGATTATAGTTAACTTATATAATTTTTATCCATTTTTTAAATGTTGTGAATAACATGACTATTTCATCCTTCATCTCCACGGAGAGTGTCACTTTGTCAGCTGATGGATGGTTGCTTGTTGACTCCAATCTTGCTGGTTCCGCATACACCGCACCACCGGGCATCACGTCACTTCCGGTTGGGGGGTGAAAGTTATATAAACCTCTCGCTTCAATAGAGTATTCTACTCTTTGACAAAGCGCCGAAATGAGCGAAACGCGTTAGAGTTACTTACCTTATCCATGCCATGTTGTCACCTAATTGATTAAAGTTGTTTTTAAATGTAGTCCTCGTATTGTAGCCCTATACTTCTTGCTGCTTTGTTCTGCTTTTTTGAAGTGAAACTTCCTTAGTGGCACCTCATTCGTGATGGGGCAAAAATGTATTGTGGAGACAGAAATGAAACGGATGTGACGTCAGTGCTGGCAGTTGAGGCCGGGCTGTGTTCTGGCTCAGCCCGACCCCAACACTGACATCACACCCGCTCCACAAATCAGATGCCGCTCCTAATGGCCACCGCACCCCCCACACAGCCGCTGACATGCGGCGGTGGCGGCGGCGATAGCCGCCGGTGCCGCTCATAACAGCCGCCGTTCCCCGCCCGCTGCCTACTGCCGTGCCGCGCATGCGCGATGGCGCCAGTGGCTCCTGCTCGGGTAAAGTGGGAAGCGGGGGGGTTTGAGCGCGCCGCTTCCCATGCATACGGCGGGCCCGGTGCGGCCGCGTCTCAACCTTCCCCCACCCCTCTCCCACCAATTACCCCCTCTATTCCTCCCCCCACACCCCCCCACCGGCATCATGGTGTTCTTCCCCGGGGGGGGGGCGTCACACTCACATGGGCCTCCTCGCCGTAAGTGCCGTCCTCCTTGCCCTGATCCCCGGCACTGCGGGGCAACACAACCTGTGCCCATCCCTCCTCCTACCACACTGCTCTGCCGCCGTGCTCGCAGGTGCAGGGGGTGATCGGAGGTGCAGGGGATGAGGGGAGGTGCAGGTGAGGAGGTGAAGGGGGGTGATGTGAGGAGGTGAAGGGGGGTGATGTGAGGAGGTGAAGGGGGGTGATGTGAGATGCAGGGGGGTGATGTGAGGTGCAGGGGGGGTGATGTGAGGTGCAGGGGGGGTGATGTGAGGTGGGGGGGTGATGTGAGGTGGGGGGGGTGATGTGAGGTGGGGGGGGGTGATGTGAGGTGGGGGGGGTGATGTGAGGTGGGGGGGGTGATGTGAGGTGGGGGGGGGTGATGTGAGGTGGGGGGGGGGTGATGTGAGGTGGGGGGGGTGATGTGAGGTGGAGGGGGGTGATGTGAGGTGCAGGGAGGTGATGTGAGGTGCAGGGGGGTGATGTAAGGTGCAGGGAGGTGATGTGAGGTGCAGGGAGGTGATGTGAGGTGCAGGGGGGTGAAGGGGGGTGATGTGAGGTGCAGGGGGGTGATGTGAGGTGCAGGGAGGTGATGTAAGGTGCAGGGGGGTGATGTGAGGTGCAGGGAGATGATGTGAGGTGCAGGGGGTTGATGCGAGGTGCAGGGGGTTGATGCGAGGTGCAGGGGGTTGATGCGAGGTGCAGGGGGGTGATGCGAGGTGCAGGGGGGTGATGCGAGGTGCAGGGGCATATGCAAGGTGCAGGGGCATATGCAAGGTGCAAGATGGGTGCGCATACATCACACGCGCACACTACACAGTCACACGCACAGTCACACGCACAGTCACACGCACACACACACAGTCCCACGCACGCACACACACACAGTCACACGCACACACACACAGTCACACGCACACACACAGTCACACGCACGAGGAATTCACGCTTAGTGCAAATAGCTAATACAGGGGATGTGTGCCGAGCACGCACATTCTAAGTCCAAATTTATTTGCGTTTTGTCAAAGAAATTGTATTTTGATTTTTAATTAAAACATCACAAACACAATTTCTGTGACAAAAGTCAAAGAAGTTTCACTTACTATGCGCGTGCACAGCACACACAGCTTTTTTTTACTCCATTGGATCCTCTTCTTTTAAACAGGTTGTAAAACTGGTTTTACATGTAAGATACAGTACTTCATCCAAAAAAGGGAATAACCCTCTAATGAACTGCTCAGTCATGCATTTTATCCCACCATGTTTCAGAAATGCCTATCATACCACATAATGTGATAAATATCCTAATCATAACAATATTTCATTATCTTTCACTTTCTCCAATTACTGTGAATGTGGTTCCCTCAGCAAATGTCATTCAATCAAATATGTCAGTTGTATAGTTTACTCTGTGCTTTTTTGCAGTCCCCATGTCGTTTGGCGCCAATGGGGTAACTCTTGTATCGGGGAACCATGACATTTTAACTAGCAGCACATAGGAGTGAATTTGAACTTTAAACTTATTTTCGTACATTTGTAGCCTGTTGTTCATTCACAGGCATTGTATGGACTGCATTAGCGAATCCACTTCTTTAGATCAAGGCTTCTACTTACATTAGAGTTTTGGTCATTAGTACTTTTTAGTACCTCAGTATCTGGTCTATAATGATCAATTATACACATCAGAGGTGAACTCACTATGCTTTAATTGCCATATTAACATACTTATGCTCTCTATGTCCCTCTGTGTTTTACACTCTATACCCAACATTATCTATGGGTAGATCTGTGACACTTATTGGGAGCAGGGTGTATACTTTGTATATACTCTGTATATTTGGGACTGCCTTGATTCTTTGTTGCTACTACTTAACCACAGTCTGCTATGATTTTACTACTGCTATCTATATATACATATATACTATTATGTTTATCATGGATAAGGGATATTGCTTTTCCAGCTAGCTATATGGATATCTTATCTAGGTGAGGTACATACTATTCTCTGTCCTCTCCCTATGTATTAGGATTTATGTGAGGTTTACATACATTGGTAGTGTTTCAAGTGTATTAGGGCTCATTATAGGTATTTTGTCCTTTATCCGTGGTATACACAGGAGTCTTAATTGCCACTTGGATACTTTTGCATTTATATAGCTTATGGAGATGGCTTACTATATGTTTTTAGTGTTTTTATTACATTCAGTCTGTTTGTCCTTTTTCAGTTGTTTGTATAATAAAGCTTAATATTTTTGTACCTACATTTGTGTGCCCCAATTTGGAGTTTTAGTAGGTCATGTTCTTTGGGACCTACAATTTTCTCTCTTTGCATACATTGATCTGTTAATAAAACAGATAAATAATGGAGGTTAATTCTATAGTTAACAGCGACATCTACAGGACTTTGTTTACATGCTGACATGGCGAAAAATATTGCTGATATTGCACAATGAACATTGACCTGATTGGCTAATTGACCTAATTTAAATGCCTTCGGGAAGCGCACTGGGCCTCTGTAAATCCCCGCGCCAATCTCGGGTGCGCCCCCCACTTTGCGCACCACTGCAATACAGCACACATTTAAAGTAGCATTTTTTTTTTGAGTAGAATGCAGTGTGGAATTGAACAGGGAAGATTATTGGATTACTGGACTGATCTCTTACCCTAACAGACATATTTTTCTTCTCTTCCCAGGTAAAACCCATATTTGATTCTTCTGTCTCCTAATCACCCATTGATGTGTCTATTTGACTAAATTCAACTTGTAACACCTTGGCAGGACAACAGCCATTTAGAAGTATCATTTGTTTAAATGTGCCTCACATGTGCTAATTGAGCTGAACTTAATTCAGTCAGGTGACTTGTAAGACCTATATAGCTAGAGACACACTGGGGGAGCAGCATGCAGGGGCAAGCAGCATACATTTAATGTAACATTTTTTAAGTAGAATGCAGTGTGGAGTTGAACAGGGAGTTCAACAGGAGTGAAACAAGTGGACAAATCAACACCTACAGGCCCTGATTTCTGGATTTTGAACTACGCTGGAAAGGAACACATTATCTATCCCACACTGCACATCTCAGCACTAAACTACTGCTGCTATGCAGCCTCTACTGTTTTTATTTGCTTTGACCTCACTTCTTTTAAAAATACACACTTCTTTCAAACAGCCTCGTTATGTCTCTAACAGTATACATATATATCTCCATTTCTCCTTCCTTTGCCACTTCTCAGTTCTTATGAACTCCTTTCTTACTTGCGCCCTCTGACACTACACGGCTATATCCCATGCACCAAAACACACCCTTACAAATCAGCCTCACAGATTCTATTTCTATCCATGCTTCTCCTTCTTGCTTCTGGGGATATCTCTGCCAATCCTGGTACCTGCCTTATATCCTGTTCTCATCCTCGCCTTCCACATACAACTTCTACTCCTTTGGGTGTCAACCCCTCTTACCTCATACCAATCCCCTGTCACCCTCCCTCCTCTCTCTCTCTCTCTTTCTCCTGTGCTCTTTGGAATGCTCAATCCATTTCTAACAAGTTCCTCTCTGTGCATGACTTTTTTTTCTCTCACTCTTTGCTCCTCTTTGCTATAACTGAGACTTGGCTCACTCAGTCTGACTCTGCTCTGGAAGCTGCCCTCTCTTATGGTGGCTTTTCTTTCTTCCACACTCAGCGCCCTGATGGCAGGGATAGAGGCGTGGGGCTTCTGCTCTCCTCTATCTGCCGCTACCGTATCCTTACTATTTCTCCCTCTCTTGATTTTCCCTCCTTTGAGGCTCACACTGTCCAGAATGTCACTCCTCTTCCTGTCCATGTGGTGGTCATCTATCGCCCACCTTCCTCTACTCATCCCCCTTCTGTCTTTCTCTCTCCCTTTGAATCCTGGCTCTCTTTCTTGCTCTCCTCAGACTCCCCTGTTCTTCGCCTTGGGGACTTCAATTTCCACATTGATGACCTCTCTCTCCCTTGGGCTTCCTGCTTTCCCTCTCTAACCTCTTCTTTTGGCCTCAACAGTGGATTGCAGCCAGCACTCACAAGGATGGCCACGACCTAGACCTGGTTTTCACTAAAAACTTTTCTCTCACCGATTTCTCCATTTCCCCTTTTCCTCTCTCTGACCATCACCTCATCTCATTTTCTTTCTCTCACTTATCCCCTCCTCCACCTCCATATACTCCTCGTCTCTGCAGAAACCTGCGCTCTATTAACCTACCAGCTTTTGATTCCACTTTACACTCCTCCCTCTTCTATCTCAGCTCTGCTCCAGACCCTGACAACCTGGTCAGGAACTACAATTCTGCCGTATTCTCTCTTGATCTACATGCCCCGCTTTCTCTCTGCAGTTCTTGCCCTTCTAACCCCAGACCCTGGCTAAATTCCCACATGCGCATGCCGCGTTCCTACACTCGTTCCTCTGAACGCCTCTAGAGGAAATCTCACACACTCGCAGACTTCCTTCACTGCAAATTTATGCTATCCTTTTTCAACTCTGCTCTCTGAAGCTAAACAAACCTACTTTTCTTCACTAATCAATACGCACAAGTCTAATCCATGCAGACTCTTCTCTGCCTTTGACTCCCTACTCAGACCACCCTCCGCTGCCTGTTCTTCTTCCTCCATCTCACCACAGGACTTTGCTGACTATTTCAAGGAACAAGTGGAATCCATACGTCAGGCCATCCCGTCTGTATCCTCCTCCCATACTACACCTCTTCCTCTCTCCTCCTACATTCCTTGACTCTTTATCCGCTGTCACAGAGGAGGATGTGTTATTGCTGATCTCCTCTACTCCCTCTACCACCTGCCCTCTTGACCCCTTCCCTCCCATCTCCTAAAACCTCTTGCTCCAACTATAATCCCTATGCTCACACCCATTTTTAACCCCTCCCTCTACTCTGGTACCTTTCCCTCTTCCTTCAAACACGCAACAGTTATACCATTACTCAAAAATAGCAGGCTTGACCCTACCTGTCTTTCTAACTATCGACCTGTCTCCCTCCTGCCTTTTGCCTCTAAACTCCTTGAACATCTTGTATTCTCTCGCTTGCTCCTTATTCTTAACACCTATTCTCTCCTAGGCCCTCTACAATCTGGCTTCCGCACTGCTCACTCCACTGAAACAGCCCTCACTAAAATAATTAATGACCTCTACAGTATGCTGCCAAAGACAGGTCATTAATCTCTGCTCATATTACTTGACCTCTCTGCAGCATTTGATACTGTGGACCACCCTCTTCTCCTTCACATTCTCCATACTCTTGGCATTCGTAACAATGCTCTCTCCTGGATCTCATCTTACCTCTCCCATTGTAGTTTCAGTGTCTCTTTTGCAAACACCTCCTCCATCGCTCTCTCTGTGGGGGTACCCCAGGGCTCTGTCCTGGGACCCCTTCTTTTTTCTCTTTACACACTCTCTCTAGGTGACCTAATCACATCTCTTGGGTTCAAATATTACCTCTATGCTTTTCTACCCTACCTTCCACCTGCTGTACAGACCAAAGTTTCTGAATGTCTCTCTGCTATATCAGCATAGGTAATGAAGATTGGAAGGTAGAATCGCCAAAGCCCCAAAAAAATGCACCATCAGCTCACCAAGTGGAGGGCTAAAAAAGTTTTAATAAGACTACATAAAATGAAAATAAGGAAACAAACAAAAAACTAATACATAACAACCCTACGCGTTTCAGGCTCCTCCAATGCGTAGGGTTGTTATGTATTAGTTTTTTGTTTGTTTCCTTATTTTCATTTTATGTAGTCTTATTAAAACTTTTTTAGCCCTCCACTTGGTGAGCTAATGGTGCATTTTTTGGGGCTTTGGCGATTCTACCTTCCAATCTTCATTACCTATGCTGTCGTTGCTTGATTGGAGAGACGTGCTGAGGATCTGAGGGTACGTGGGTGTTGGCGTTCACTACATTCTCCCCAGTGAAATCACGTGTCAACAGAGGAGAGGAAGATTTTCCGGACGGATGGGACGTGCTATGACGCACTTCCGGCACTCGGGAACTCCACGCCAGAGATGAGAGACCGTGCAGTGGATTTCCAGGACGTTTTCGTCTATGCTGCAAACAGGGCTGCGTTATGAGGAGTGCTACAAGAGGGATCTATAGAGGTACCGACATAGTCTCTCTATTTTCTCAGGATCTCAGGTAGCGTTTTTCCATTGGAACTCCCTTTCCCTAACACGCAGTTCACAGTGTTTTCTCCATCTACATCAACATTCGTGTTACACCCACGTTTTTGATTCCCCTCGTTGCTTACCTCAGTAGCCTACACTTATATTATATCATTGTCTATTTTTTGGAACTCTCTGTTAGAGCTGTGAGTAGCATTACCACTGACCATCTCTGCTATATCATCCTTGATGGCCCTCCGCCGACTTAAACTTAACATGGCAAAAACAGAGCTCCTCATACGTCCTCACAAACGTGGCCCTATTTCCTCCTTCCACATTACTGTTGTAAGTACGATCATTCACCCAGTAGCCAAAGCATGCTGTCTATGGGTCACACTTGACTCCTCTCTCACATTCAAAAGTTAGCAAAAACCTATCATTTTTTCCTCTGCAATATTACCAAGATACGCCCTTTCCTCTGTTACTCGACTGCAAAAACTCTGACACAGACCCTTATTCTCTCCCGTCTTAACTACTGTAACCTCCTGCTGTCTGGCCTTCCTGGCTCTCATCTGTCTTCCCTACAATCTATCCTAAATACTGCTGCCACAATCACTCTATGCTTTCCGAAATCTGTCTCAGCGTCTCCCTTGCTGAAATTCCTCTTCTGACTTCTTATCAAATCCTGTATCACACACTCAATTCTCCTCCTCACTTTTAAAGCTTTACACTCTTCTGCTCCTCCTTACATCTCAGTCCTAATTTTTCGCTATTCACCATCCCGACTCTTGCGTTCTGCTCAATGATGTCTTCTTTCTACCCCTTTTGTATCTAAAGCCCTCTCCCACCTTAATCCGTTCTCACTGACTGCCCCACACCTCTGGAATGCCCTTCCCCTCAATATCCAACTAGCACCCTCTCTATCCACATTTAAGACCCACCTCAAACCACACCTGCTTAAGGAAGCATATGAGTAGCCTTGGCCCCTTGCAGATGAACTTACCAGAACGCCCTCCTACTGTCTTTCTACGTTCTTCCTACCAACAAATTAGATTGTAAGCTCTTCTGAGCAGGGATTCCTTTTCCTGAATGTTATTTTTATATGTCTGAAGCACTTCTCCCCTTTATGTGTTATCTATATTATTTGTTATTTATATGATTGTCACATATATTAGTGCTGTGAAGCGCTATGTAAATTAATGGCGCTATATAAATAAAGACATACATACATACATTATAAAGTTAGATCACAAGAACTCAAAGTAATACTGTTCACAAAATTAGAACAATTTGTAGGGGGCACTGGTATAGAGAAGGGATCCTACCTACTATTCAACAGACACACCAATGCTGCTGATAAAAAGTATGTATTTGTTGTTATTTCATTATTAATTTATTTTAGTATATGCTTAAGAATTGAACCGACGCCCTAGGTAACCAGGGAAATCCTTGGTGGGCCCCACAATGAAGTGGACACTTGAAGGCCAGACTGGCCAAGTTTCCCTTGACAAATGTCCAAACAGGGACCGAAACATTGATCATACAATAACTCTTTTAGGTTTATATCAAGTCCTCTGGAGTGTCAGCTATGCCTTTTTTAATCCAAGGTTCCCTTTATGACTTGAAGTCTCCTGACCTCATGATTAGAGCCAAGAAACTGGATGAATCCCCCATGGCAGTCTGAGAGTGCAGTAGAAATATTGTGTTCTATGTCTGTCCATGTCTATGTGAATAGGGTTGCTCTGTATCTAATAGTAGTTTCAGGTTTTGGTTTTGATGAAAGTCTGTTGGTTTGTATCATTGAGATTATGTAAAATCGATCATGACAAATCATAAAATCATGTAATTTGGAGCTGTCTAATTAAGTATTTGTCATTTAAAATGTATTTATTAAATATTATACTAAAAAAGTGGTTGATTATTAGCAATAGTAATAAAATTAAAAATGATGCAATATTAGAAAAATAAAAAAATATTTTTTTAATTAATTATTTAGTTTATTATTGATGCCAATTATTATACTGTATAGGATGTGTTACCACCCTATCTCTAGTTAGAAGCACATTGATAGGTGCACTCCGGGGCAATTGAAACTTAACATTTAATAAACTTGTGATAAAAAAGTCTACACATGAAAATAAAAATATTTAGTGGTAAATATGTGTATAGTGCGAATAAAATAGGTGGGGGTGGGTAAAGCGCTGGTAGAGCTGACCCTATGGTGTATTGCCAAACGCAAATGCTTGGTACACAAAACAAAAGTAAATGCTGACATTTGGTACAGATTGTGTAAAGTTAACGTCTTCCCCGTGACAAGAAACACAGGAAATATAATATAATTCCCCAGCATTATACAGCACATTTGTCTCTATTTTCCACGAAGCTCGACGGCTTCTGAGACTGAAACCTCCCTGGGGATTGGTTTCCGACAGTCTCATTTTACAGAGAGCTTATCTCGGGCTGCCTTAGCTTCCTGACTGGGTGGCTGGCTTTCCTGGCACAATCAAGCTTCCTTCTACTCCTGTGCGTCGCATTCATTCCAGATCAAGCACCTGCCGCCCAGTCAGACATTGCCTCCTCCTCCTCTAATGTCCCTGCGCTTCAGAGATCAACCTAAGGTGACGCTACTACGCTCCTCTCTGTCCTCTAGGGCAGCAGTGTAGGTATAGATTAACTCAAATGAGCTTTGGACAAGTTCTATTATCACAAGCTTTGAGAGTCTTTTTTGCTCCTTTTTCATTCTCCACAGCTCGGTGTGAACTGCCGAGACCCCGCGACTTCGCACTGAGATCTCCCACAGTACTTCCCACTGAGATCTCCCACAGTACTTCCCACTGAGATCTCCCACGGTACCTGTGAGTCGGTAGTGGAAGGTGAACGCTGCTGTCAGAGGTTGTCACGGGAGCTGTCAGTTCTCAGTATTTGCAAGCCGAGCAGGCAAGGAGGGGGACTGCAGAGCAGACACTGTAGCTGCAGGTGTTACCTTTCTCCCCCACCCACTGTGGATTACTCTGCACCAGCAGTGCCAAGGACAAGAGCAAATCATAGTAGAGGAACTGACAGAAGCTAAATATCCCAGATCAGACTGAGACACCATGGGAATTGTATCAGGATGGAAGCATTGGCTACATGTATTGTGGACTGTGAACTTGTTAATGAGTGAGTAAAACACCAAGTGCTTTTTATGTTCATATTTTGTTTTAATATTTAATTAATAATAATAATAATAATAATGTAGAAGATGTGAGAGAGTATGATAGTGCTAGTGTTTGTTAGCTTTACAGGTGCCTGGTGATATACATTACAGGCACACAGAGAGAATAATTATAATATTTTATTCTGATGTTTAGTGTATGTAGCACTATTCAAAATACAACAACACGGTCACATGAAAGCCTCAAAGATCTTATAGTTCATTATTTGAAATGTACAGTATAAGAAAGAAAATGACTTGTGTGGTGCAGACACTGGGTATTTAATTGGTATCTCCTAAGTTAGTGCCACTGATCTTAATATACCTCCACGATATTGGTATGTATATGCATAACTTTATCAAAATATTCTTCTTCTGTAATAAAAATGGTTAGAACGTGGTATCAAAATGTAGTATCAAAATACAAAACAAAGAAGGGCTTATTAAGTGATTGGGCTGCAATAGTCATAGTACAGGAGGCTAAATCCATTGAAGTTGTATCATTAAATTCTATTACTGACTAGAGTGCATTTTCTAAAATAGCCCGATAGTTAGATATAACGTTTTCTTCAACCTAATGAACACAACTCTGAAGCTATCTTTGTAATACACAACAATGAAGGTGACTAATTGAAGTATTTTGATAATAAAATAGTAAATGGGTACACAAATGATAATATATATACAGTGTGTGTATATATATATATATACACACACACACACACACACACACACTCTCTCTCTCTCTCTCTTTCTTTCTCTCTCTCTCTCTCTCTCTCTCTCTCTCTCTCTCTCTCTCTCTCTCTCTCTCTCTCTCTCTCTCTCTCTCTCTCTCTCTCTCTCTCTCTCTGTATAAAAATCTACTCGCCACCTAGTACCAAACGTGTGCTGCTTGGGCCAATATTTACTCGCCCGGGGGTTAAATCCGGATTTAACCCCCGGGCGAGTAAATATTGGCCCAAGCAGCACACGTTTGGTACTAGGTGGCGAGTAGATTTTTTTGTGTGGCGAGTAGATTTTTTGGTGATTTGTCAACCACTGTATATATATATATATATAAACACTACACCCACACACACTGTATATATATATATATATATATATATATATATATATATATATATATATATATATATATATATATATATATATATATATATATATATATATATATATATATATATATATACACTGTGTATATATATATATATATATATATATATATATATACATATATATACACACACACACACACACACACACACACTGTAATATATTACACTGTACTTACCCTGTGGAGCACATACACTAGAGGTCTAGAGGTTACACTAAAGGTTTCATTATTTATTTATATTCATTCAGAGGCTTTTAGTTGTGTTCTGTTCTTGCTCCAACTGTTTACAATTTGGAATATCTTCACTCCCTGGGAGCTGAAAGCATTGGGCGTAGACTGATAATATGAGCTTTATGTTTTCAATAGTTACACTTACTTGGGGGAACTGATCATGTTTTGTGGCTTTTCAATCTCCAGCATAATGGCATGCCTCATTATTTACATATTTTTGACTGTTGTATTTTTATATTTTTGGGAAGGGCTAGATGTAGAGATGGGTGAATGATTCGGCAACATTCAAATTCACTGCAAATATGCCATTTATTCACTAGTGCAAATTTTCGGGGATTGATTAAAAAAAACTTTGGTACGCCTGACCGAGGCTTTAAAAATGAATGCAAATGTATGCAATTCTGGGGGTGCTCAGTATTCGCAAGTTTGTCTTAAAGATTAAATTCATTGGCATCCTCTCTATCCCTATATTTCAGGGTCTGTGTGAATGTAATGTTTAGGACAAATTGGCAAATAGTGGCCACTGGCAGAATTGTGTACAGTACATTCGCACGCATTTCTAAACACACTGACCACACAGACGTATATTTACAAAAATGTGTCAAGGTATTGGCGGGCCGACTTTTGATACATTAGCTCATCTCTAGTTAGGAGAGTTAAATGGCAGTAATTGGTGAAGCGACCTAAATGTGAAATGCTGCTTCACTTCACTTTTGGCTCTTGCAACAATCCAAAATTGTGTTGATTCGGTGTTTGGTGTTCATTAATTGCCTTTCTCTAGGTGTATTTGGCATGATATAAATTGTCTACACAAAAGTGTCCGGGAAGTCTATATACCAAGGGACACAAATGCCCTTTTTGCAGTTTGGTTGACTCATTTTGAAGATGTACAGACGAGACGACGAGTATTCTAAAGTTGGCCTTAAACTAGCTCGGTTACATTCTGGGTATGTGCTGGGTGTAACCTGGCTAGTTTAATGCAAGTTTAAGGCATTTCTGCATTGACTAATGACCCATAGGATTAACACAGCAGGGGTACCTGGCAGTCCCATTCAGTTTGAATGGGACTGCCAGGGACCCCCGTTGTTAATCTGATGGGCCATTAATCAATGCAGAAATGCTGGGTCTAGTTTAAGGCAAGTTTAAGGCATGTATCCAGCATGTACCGGGGGTTACCTGGGTCTTTTTGGCGATTGCCACTGGTTTGTGTTAGAATAACCGTGGTCACTACAGTATATGTTAGAGCCAGTTTATCATAGTACGTTTGCACCTAATTTGCCCTATTAGTATTGGTTTATGTTTCAGGTAGTGTCAATAGAGGACTGCCATTGATCTCCGAACCTGGTACTCCGCCTTTCCCCGCTGTCCAAATGCTATTCTCACCCCTGGGCATCCCCTTGTTGCTTTGAACTCCAATGTCCAGCAGACTTACCGGCCCTATGGGTTAGCTCGGGTAGCCTGTTTGGACATCGGTTCCGAATGTAAAAAGCACATTACATTATTAAAGTATATTTGACTATACTTCTGAGTCTCTGGGTACAGGGGTCAGAAAAGGAAAAATATTGTAGGTTTATTTCTATCTGCCTTATTCCCCACACACTTTCCCTTGGACTCAGTTTGGACTCTCAGAGTGCCCCCTCAACCTTATATACAGTTGAGGCACCCACAAACCCTATACTGGTTGTGGGTCACCTTGGCACTAGCTGGGGTACCCCCCTTAACCTAGGGATTCCCTCAGCTATAGGAATAGATGTTTTATCCCTGTGTCTCATTCTCCTTTCTGGGCTGTGCTGAAGCAGGGTACCCTAGTGGTGAGTCGCGCTTGCATTTTCAAGGGAAGGTATTGCCGGGACAATGTGCCTACATGTATCCGAGAATCAGGCATGATTCCCAGGTATATTTATGGGGGAACGACAACTCCGGACCCCAACCTCCTAGGCACATTCTGTCAACGGTTCCTCCGCAAAAATAAATCTTGAAACTCATACCCTAGCAATCCCTGCTTGATTGCATGCCTGGAAAGGGAAAAACACAAAAATACTTTTATTACATACAGTACATTGGAATGACACAATGTTACTGGGCCCAAGAGCTAACTCTCTTGGACCCTTATACACGGATCAGAGGTAACTAAAACAGGCTTGACCTTTAATGAAGAGCCTGGTTACCCCCTACCGTCATAACCTAAATTATTGTACCATTATTTACATTAAAAAAAAATAGCTAATACAAGATTGTAACCATTATATCTAAGTGTATATATACAGTAACAGGGTCCTTAACTCTTTTACTGCCAGAAAATGGGTAATCAGTTATGTAGTAAGGCATATACAAACACAATTGGCATTTAAGGGGTTAAACATAACAGGCTAACCTCACACTTCACAAATACAAGCGACTAAGAAGTATTTTTTAATTTTCTTGCTGAAATAGGTGTAGCTCAGTAAATACAGTGACATTATCGCCTCATCTGACATAAATTATACTAATATTTCATTGATATAGCCACATGAGATTTCAAAAGCTTTTTAAAGTCTGTAAAAGCCTACTTACTTATCATCTGTATGCAAATATGACCATATAAGCAAGCCTTGGGGTTGGAGTAAATCCAGTAACATTGCTTTTCTTGACTGTTAATTAAGTACCTTGGGTACTGTATGCCTGGCTTCAAAGTTTGCCCAGGGCAATGCTCATTAGTGTTTTTTGGAGGCTATTTTAGTAATTATTTAGCAGTTCTGATAATGTATTGTAACAATTTTTGTCTGGTTAGATATTAAGCAGGAAACGTTTGTACATTTCTCACCAGCACGGTTTCAGAATATTATTTTGGTTGTTGTGCCTATTAATACAGTTATGCTTGAAAGCTGTGTTGCATGAGAAATCACTGACCTTTTAGCTTGAAATTAGAAGTATGGAGATAAACTGGAAGAAGGCAATTTGATTAAAGACTTGAGCCTGTGAACGTCACTTAAGTAATGACTGGGTTAGGCAAGGCAAATGTTTACAATATAGCTACTTGTTGGGAAGGGAAGTTAATGACCAACGCTAATCTCAAGGATAACTCAATTATGTACTGATTTTTCTTTTATTAAATAATTATAACTAAGACACTTATTTATACCAATAAGATGAATACCACATACTTCTAAACCATGCATATGCATCAGCAAATATTTAAACTTTACTAGATTAAACCCGTTACTTTGACTGTAGCACTCTCAGCTACTTGAATGCAAAATGTAAAATAAGTATGTTAATGCTTTGTAAATATTTGTTTTCCTTTGTAATTGAAGTACAACTTGTCTTTTTTTTACAATAAAGTCTTTTTATGGGCGACTGGAAGTGGTGGCCCCTGCAGAAAGAACTATATTATTATAGCATAACCATCTCGATCAGAGTTTGCTTCTTAGTAAAAAAAATACAAATGCACTCCACATTCAATAGCTGTAATAACCAGCCCATGATATGAATCTGTAGGCCTTATTATAGCTAAGAGCCGTGGTGTTCAACCTTTTTTCAGCAGTGGCACAATCGTAGAAATTTAAAAATCGCAGGGCACCCCTGCTCATCAGACCTAACCCTTTCTTGCACACAGACACCACACTCGCACTCCTTCTCACGCACTTGTAGCCACCACACTCACCCCCTTCTTACACACTTCACATTCGCCCCCCTTTATCAGTGGCGGATCTAGAAAACTGGAGCCCTTAGGCACTTGGTGTCGCCTCCTCCTTCGTGCCACCCTCTTCCTTCAGTGTCAAATGAAGCTGTGATGTCACATGGCATCGTGTTCAAATGACGCCGCAACGTCACATTACCATGGCAACGTGACACCATGTTACGTCGTAGCGTCATTTGACGCCGAAGAAGGATGATGGTGGAATGAATCAGAAGGTAAGAACTGTACTGAGGCCCCACTCTTTTCCCCCGGCAATCAGTGGAGAAGAGAGCGGGGCCTTTGTATATGGGAAAAAAAGGGGAAATGTAACACGTAGGGCCTAATGGAAAATCTGCCACTGCCCTTCATACACACAAATCATACTCACCGTTTTCCTCAACACAAACTACCTTCATCCCCTCTTCTCACATAGCACACTCACCGCCTTTATGAATCCCACACCATACCTTCTCTAATATTGCACACACACAAACCACTCACTCATTCCCCCCCACTCACACACATCACATTTACCACCTTCTCACATTCCCACTTCTTACACATATCACACTCGCCTTCTCCCCTCATACACACACAACTCACACCCTTCTCTTACTCAAACCATACACCTTTCCTCTACACACACACACACACACACACACACACACACACACACACACACACACACACACACACACACACACACCCTTCTCTAACTCAAACCATAAACCATACACATTTCCTCTCAACACACAGATATCTAATCCCCACCACACACAGACAAAACTCTGACCTGCTCCCCAATGTAGCACAAAGCACTCACCTCCCTCCTCCGCACACACAGCCGCCAGGATGTTTCCCCCGGGGACTGCGGCAGCGTTGGCATACAATCATAGCATAACTGATGAGAAACACTGGCTTAGAGTTTAGTGCCATTATTTACCAAAATCTTCTGGCTACAAATGGTGCAAAGTTAGGGAATACTCCACCAAGAGCCTACACATTTACTTTACTTTTGAAGTAGCATCCCTTTTATAACTTTTTTTTTTTTTAACCATAGCAGAACTGGGGGTTACCATGGAGCTCAATCTTGGTGGTTTGAGCTTTGGTGAACCCCCAGGTTCTTGTTAAATTTAACTTTGAAATGTTTCCAAATTCTGGTGGCAAATGATGAACATGTCTGCTTTGCTGGGGTCACCAATAGAAGGATGCAACATCATACCTGATGATGTCACGGCTTTCTATTGGCTGCCAGTGTCATGGCTGATCTCGGAGGCCATAATGTCACCCCAGGAAAGAATACTTAGCACTCATCAGAAAAGAGAGTTGACCTGAGTCTGCATTAACCCAACATTTTTGTATGATGCATGGCTTTGCAAACAAAACAGAGCATTAACTTTTCTGGTCACATTTGTTTTTTGTTTTTTACTCAATTTTTATTGACATTTTTGAGGGGTGAAGAAAATAAAGATTGGGGAAGGGTACAAAAAAGAAAATAGGGGGATGGGATGGGGTACAATCCAATTCCGTGCCATAGCTAGACATGTGCGGGGCCCCGGGCAAAACATTTTTCAGGTCCATCATCATCAACTCTCCCCCTCCCCCTCATCATCTCGCTCCCCCTCCTCCTCTTCCTCCTCCTCCTCCTCCTCATTATCTTCTTCCCCTTATCCACCTCATCATCCCTCCCCCTCCTCTTCATAATCTATCCCTGTCCTCCTCCTCATATCTTCCGCTCTTCTTCATAATCTATCCCCCTCCTCCTCATCTCTCCCCCTCCTCCTCATCTCTCCTCATCATCATCTCTCCCACTCATCATCTCTCTCCCTCCTCCTCATCATCTCTTTCCCTCATCATATCTCCCCCTCCCCATCATCATCTCTCCCGCTCCTCCTCCTTATAATCATCTCTCATCTCCTCTTTCCTCCTCCTCATCAGCTCTCCTCATCTTCAGCTCTCCTCCACCTCCTCCTCCTCATCAATATTACCAGCACTCCCCCTCATCATAATCGCCATCATCAGCTCTCCCCCTCATCTTCACCACCACTTGTCCCCCTCATCATCACCTCTCCCCATCATCATCACCTCTCCCCTCATCATCACCTCTCCCCCTTATCATCACCTCTCCCCCTCATCATCACCTCTTGCCCTCATCACCTCTTGCCCTCATCACCTCTTCCCCTCTTCATCACCTCTTCCCCTCTTCATCACCTCTTCCCCTCTTCATCACCTCTTCCCCTCATCATCACCTCTTCCCCTCATCATCACCTCTTCCCCTCATCATCGCCTCTTCCCCTCATCATCGCCTCTTCCCCTCATCATCGCCTCTTCCCCTCATCATCACCTCTTCCCCTCATCACCTCTTCTCCTCATCATTATCACAACTTCTCCCTCCTTCTCCTCATCTTTCTCCTTCCTCCTCCATGCCAACCTGTGGGTGGTATTAGAGGCAGGTGGGAGGAGATGGTATGCTGTGGCGGTGGTGGACCCCCGGCATTAAACAGAGGATTCAGCACAGGCGGGGGGAGAAGGTATGCGGCGGCGGGCCCCCGGCGTTAAACAGAGGATAAGCCGGCAGAGGAATCAGCACTTGTTACAGAGGCAAAGCAGGACAGCTGGGGAGGAGCGCGTTCCTGCGGTCTGACCCGGAAGTCTTTCTTACTTCCAGTGTCTGTTGCTAGAGCGCGCTCCTCCCCTGCCTCTGTAACACAGGCTGATTCCTCTGCCGGCTTATCCTCTGTTTAACGCCGGGGACCCAGTGCCCTGCATACCTTCTCCCCCCGCCTGTTTGAAGAGAGAGGTGGGCCACCAACAGGGTGGGGAGGAGAGCAGGCCCCCCAAGAGTGTGGGCCGCCGGGTTGTGCCCGGGCTACAGCTACACTCCTGGTCCAAATCAAGATCATCTTAGTACATTAGCACATATATATGAAGAACATTGACAATACAGCATTTTTAAACCACAATAAACCTTACACCTTAAATCTCTGTGTTGTAGTTCAATTATCGAGGTGGAGGGCCCTTTTTGTCTCGATCTTTTGGCCTTGGGGGGGAAATAGTGGGCTTTTAGGGCATCATTGTATGAGAATTTATGCCCGGGATACCTGCGTTTAGGATTAAAGGCTGCCAGACCTTTTGGAACTTTGTGTAGGAGTCGTTAAAGAGACTTATCAACTTTTCCATGGGATATATGAACCATATCTTACTTTTAGTTTTTTAAATGGAGGGGGATTACATTTTTTTTCCCAAACCGCTGCTAGCTCACATCTCTTTGCAGTTGAGGTGTAGGAGACAAGTTTATTCTTGGATCTAGATAGACCTTGTGATGGTCTGTTCAAGAGGAAGAGCCAGGGATCTAAAGGTATATCTAATTTAAGAATTCCCTGTAGCCAGACCTTCACTCTCATCAAAAGAGTTGAGACCTCTGGGCATGTCCACCACATATGCATAAATGAGGCCTGACCACTGCAATTCTTCAGGCACAAAGAAGGATATCCTGGGATGAATCTAAAGAGTTTAAGTGGGGTCAAATACCATTGCATCAATACCTTATATGGTTATTTTCTTTTATAGTGGTACAAATTGAGCATTTGGTCACGGCCTCAACGATATCATCCCAGTCCTCCCTCTCCGGTTCCTCCCCAAGATCCTGCTCCCATTGTGTCATATATTTACATTTTTTCTGGGATAGGAAGTGAGTTATTCTGGTCAGATTTTAAGGGTTTATGTCAAAAGTTGTACAAATGTCATCAGATTTGTTTCAAAAACTTTTCTCAGTGTGTACTGTACCTTCAATTTGCACTTTTAGCTGGGGAATAGTTACATAGTAGATGAGGTTCAAAAAAGACGTACGTCAATCAAGTTCAACCTATGCTAAATTTAGACGACAGATACTTTATCCTATATCTGTACTTACAGTATATTGATCCAGAGGAAGGCAAACAAAAAACCCGTGACATATCATCTAATGATATCTCATAAGGTATAAAAAACATTCCTTCCTGACTCCAAATATCAGCAATCAGATTACTCCCTGGATCAACATCCTTCCTGTGTTTACTTATTTGGTATATCCCTGTATACCTTTCCTTTCTAAAATGATGTCGAATCTGTTCTTTAATGTGTGTAAATTTGATAAAATACATATTTTCACCATATTACCGTGAACTGTTATGACTCACCAGAATTTTGTGAAAATGGCAATGTGCAAAGGGCCATATGATCTGATGACATTTGCGTATTTGTTGGAATTTGCCATTTACTGGACATTGATTTGCAAACATTTTGCTGTTTAAAAAACAAACAAAAAAAAAAATAACCTCTCAAACAATAATATTGACAAATTTTGCATGGTTTGCAAACTTTCACACAAATTAAAAACACATATTTCATGCCAAAAATAGTATTTAAAGTCACACAGGTTATGTTTTTCTGTTTCACAGGTATCTGCATACTAAATGTTCCAAGAGTAGACATTTAAAAAAACAAATCTTCCTATTGTTAGTCATCAGTGAGAGAAATACGATGTGTGAAAGTTGGTGGAATATGTCTCCATTTGTCCTGAATCCTGTAAATATATGTGTTATTCCATATCAGCATTTCCAACATTAAAGCAGTTCCTTTGGTTATTTTACATGCTTAGACAAAATACTTTTTTCAAATGGTGAAGGCATCAAAACTAGGTCATGTTTGAATAATAGTTGTTTTTAATTATCCGGACATAGACTGGAGCAATGAGATTAGCATTACAACTAAAGGAAACAGGTTTGTGGGAGTACTAACACAGAATTACATGACCCAAAGTATTGAGGAATCAACCAGGGGATGGGCAGTACTGAATTTGATCATACAGTATCAAATAATGTAAACGTAATAACAAATATTCAAGTCGTGATCTCATTTCAAATACATTTTCAAAAAATCATATTATATGGGTTCAACAAATACTTTACATTTTAGAAGGGCAGATTTTGATATACTGAGGAATAGTCTACAAGGAATAAATTGGGATGAAATTTTTGCCGGAAAAAATTTGGAAGATAAATGGGCCGTCTTTAAAACATTGTTAGAAAAGCACACTTGACAGTGTATAACCTTGGGTAATAAATATAAAAGAAACATCTAAATCAATGGGGATAAATAATCAGGTAGGGGAGGAAATGAAAAGGAAGGGACAGGCTTTTAGATTCTTAAAGTCAGAAGGGATGGATGCATCATATCAGAATTATAAGGAATGTATCAAAAGTTATAAAAGGACAAAAAAGGAAAAAAGGATTGCAATGAAAAGTAAGATCAACCCTAGAAATGTATTTAAGTACCTTTAATAACAAAAAGATTAGAAAATAAATATTGGACCCATTCAATGTGAAATTGTGACGGTGCTCGTCTCCAATCAGGAAGTGGACCCTCAGGGCTGAGGTAGGGATGCAGAATAACCGACCAGAGCCCAGGGACAGAGTCCTGTTACAGTATCCGTAGTCGGTAAGCAGACAGGAGGTCAGAGCAGGTGGCAGTGGTGCAAAGTCCAGGGGGCAGGCAGAAGCAGCGAGGTTGGGGTCATGGTCTTGGGTCAACATCAAAGGAATCCAAACAGCCAACATGGAAAGGCGTGACAGCGAAGACCGACAGGAGCTGCAAAACGTAGAACTTTGCTCGGCGACTCCCACTGGAAACTGCCGCCTTAAGTAGCAGGCTACAAGTAACCAAAATGGCCGAACTGAGGAGAAAGGGCAGGCAAGCTGGAATACCTGAACTGCAGCAAACGCCGGCACAGATTGGGCAGAATCCTTACAGAAATGGTCCGGCAAATTATTGGAGATAAGAAAAAGCAGAGATATTAGACAAATTCTTTGCCTCTGTATTTGCCAGGGAGGAATCAATAAAAAAAAAAAAACAGTGCCACAGGAGGAAGCTACAACCTCTATGTTAATGAACAGTTGGTTAACTGAGAAAGAAGTGCATAGGCGGCTTGATAAAATTAAAGTAAATAAAGCACCTAGCCCCGATTGCATGCACCCAAAGTTCTTAAGGAGCTAAGTTCAGTAATAGCCAAATCATTACATTTAATATTTAAGGATTCCATTTCCACCTGCTCAGTACCACAAGATTGGCATAAAGCAGATGGGTTGCTTATATTTAAAAAGGGAGCGAGATCACAACCGGGCAATTACAGACCTGTAAGCCTGATATCAATATTGAGGAAGCTGCTTGAAGGTTTAGTATGGGATAATATTCAGGAATACCTAATGGTTAACAAAATTATTAGTAACAGTCAGCATGGATTTATAAAGGACTAGCTGAGAGACCCGGCGTTGCCCGGGATGTAAATGCGTAATAGGTAGTATTATTTATAAATGGTGGAACAATAGGTGACTATTTGGAGGGGATGGGAGGGAGGGTGGACAGGAGGGGGGGAGAGTGGACAGGGGGGAGAGTGAGTGGACAGGAGGGGGGGAGAGTGGACAGGAGGGGGGGGAGAGTGGACGGGGGGGGGAGAGTGGACGGGGGGGGGAGAGTGGACGGGGGGGGGAGAGTGGACGGGGGGGGGAGAGTGGACGGGGGGGGGGAGAGTGGACGGGGGGGGAGAGTGGACGGGGGGGGAGAGTGGACGGGGGGGGGAGAGTGGACGGGGGGGGGAGAGTGGACGGGGGGGGGGAGAGTGGACGGGGGGGGGGAGAGTGGACGGGGGGAGAGTGGACGGGGGGGGGGAGAGTGGACGGGGGGGGGGGGGAGAGTGGACGGGGGGGGGGGGAGAGTGGACGGGGGGGGGGGGAGAGTGGCCGGGGGGGGGGGAGAGTAGACGGGGGGGGGGGGGAGAGTGGACGGGGGGGGGGGAGAGTGGACGGGGGGGGGGGAGAGTGGACGGGGGGGGAGAGTGGACGGGGGGGGAGAGTGGACAGGAGGGGGGGGTGACAGTGGACAGGAGGGGGGGGAGAGTGGACAGGGGGGGGAGAGTGGACAGGGGGGGGGAGAGTGGACAGGAGGGGGGGTGACAGTGGACAGGAGGGGGGGTGACAGTGGCCAGGAGGGGGGGGGGAGTGGACAGGAGGGGGGGGAGAGTGGACAGGAGGGGGGTGACAGTGGACAGGAGGGGGGTGACAGTGGACAGGAGGGGGGGGGCAGTGGACAGGAGGGGGGGGCAGTGGACAGGAGGGGGGGGCAGTGGACAGGAGGGGGGTTGGTTTGGTTTAAATTGACGGGTCCCTCCTCTCCACTCCCCCTGTATCTTTCTCCGCTCCTGACCCCCCCCCCACCCCCCATGTGTAGCTCCGGTCCCCACTCTACAGTGTCTGAGACACAGTGTAACAGACGCACACAGACACACACAGTGTCCCACACACACACTGTCACGCTGTGACACACACACACATAGACACAGACACACACTCACTCACTCACACACACTCACCTCTCCTTCTGGCCGCCGCCATGTTAGTTAGTCCGCGAGGGAGGAAGGGGTCCTTCCTTCCGCCGCCATCTTAGGTGCCGCGTGGCAGCGGTAGGCTGCCCTGGCCAATGCCTGTCCCCGCGCCAGGGAGGTGAGCGGGAGGTGAGGGGAGGTGAGCGGGACGTGAGGGGAGGTGAGTGGAGGGAGCGGGAGGTGGGTGGAGGGAGCGGGAGGTGGGTGGAGGGAGCGGGAGGTGAGTGGAGGGAGCGGGAGGTGAGTGGAGGCAGCGGGAGGTGAGTGGAGGCAGCGGCAGGCTGCCCTGCCCACTGCCTGTCCCCGCGCCGGGGAGGGAGTTGAGCGGGAGGGAGGTTAGGTGCCGCGTGGCAGCGGTAGGCTGCCCTGGCCCCGCGCCAGGGAGGTGAGCGGGAGGTGAGGGGAGGTGAGTGGAGGGAGCGGGAGGTGGGTGGAGGGAGCGGGAGGTGAGTGGAGGCAGCGGCAGGCTGCCCTGCCCACTGCCTGTCCCTGCGCCGGGGAGGGAGGTGAATGGAGA
Organism: Ascaphus truei; assembly: GCF_040206685.1. NCBI lineage: Eukaryota > Metazoa > Chordata > Amphibia > Anura > Ascaphidae > Ascaphus > Ascaphus truei. The sequence goes on along the minus strand of NC_134488.1, from coordinate 53,488,795 downwards.
GGGAGGTGAATGGAGAGGGAGGTGAATGGAGAGGGAGGTGAATGGAGCGGGAGGTGGAGGGAGTTGAGCGGGAGGGAGGTGAGTGGAGCGGGAGGTGGAGGGAGGTGAGTGGAGAGGGAGGTGTGTGTGATGGGGGGGGGGGGAGAGGACAGAGAGGTGTGTGTGTGTCCCCTTTGGCCCATCACTCCGCCTCAGGCCAATGAGAGGTGTGCGGGGGCGGCCCAAGGGACCAATGAGATTTCCCCTAGGGACACCGGACATCCAGGCAGGCAGGCAGGCAGGCATGCATGCAGGCAGGCAGGCAAACAAACAGTGCTTTCACTAATATAGTATAAGATAGGTTGTGCCAAACTAACCTTATTAGTTTCTTTGAGGAGGTAAGTAGGAATTTAGACCAATGTAATGCAGTTGATGTGGTCTACTTAGATTTTGCAAAGGCTTTTGATACATAAGAGGTTAGTGTACAAAATAAAGGAAATTGGATTCGGTAAATGTATTTGCACCTGGATTGAAAACTGGTTGAAGGATAGGCAACATAGAGTTGTCATAAATGGAATCTTTTCAGGTTGGGATAAAGTTGTGATTTGAGTACCTCAGGGATCAGTACTGGGGCCCCTGCATTTTAACTTGTTTATTAATGAGGTTGGCATAGAGAACAAAGTCTCCATCTTTGCAGATGACACTAAATTGTGTATCTTGTGTAAGGTAGTAAAATCAGAGCAGGATGTAATTTCTCTCCAGAAGTACTTAGAACGGAAACTTGGCAGGTAAATGGCAGATGATGTTTAATACAGGTAAATGTAAGTTTATGCATTTGGGAAACAAGAAAAAACAGGCGACTTACAAATTAAATGGGTCAAAATTAGGTCATTCCTTGATGGGTTAGGATTTAGGAGTGCTTGTAGACAGCAGGCTTAGCAACACTGCTCAATGTGTGCTGCAAAGACAAATAATATCTTATTGTGCATTAAATGGGGTATGGATGGAAGGGAAGTCAGCATAATTATGCCACTGTATAAAGTATTAGTAAGACACCTTGATTATGGAGTACAGGTTTTGGCACCACTCCATAAAACATACATTATGGAACTAGAAAAAGTGCCAGAGAAGAGCCACCAAATTAATAAAGGGGATGGAAATCTAATTTACGAGGAGAGGCTAGCAAATCTAAATTTGTTTACATTAGAAAAGAGATGTCTAAGAGGGGATATGATAAGTATATCCAAATATATTCAGGGACAGTACAAGGAGCTTTCAAAAGAACTATTCATCCCAAGGGCAGTACAAATGACATGCAGTCATCCTTAAGGTTGGAGGAAAGGAGATTTCACCAGCAACAAAGGGCAGGGTTCTTCACACTAAGTGCAATTCAATGTGCAATTTATTATCCATGGAGACTGTGATGGCAGATATGATACATGTAAGATTGAACATCTTTTTAGAAAAGAAAGGGAAGGATGTTGATCCAGAGAGAAATCTCATTGCCATTATTTGGAGTCATTGAATGATGTTTCACTGGGGTTATTTGTTTGCCTTCCTCTGGATCAATATATTGTAAGTACAAATATAGGATAAAGTGTCTGTCATCTAAATTTAGCATAGGTTGAACTAGACAAACGGTATGTCTTTTTTCAACCACAGCTACTGTGTAACTACAATATGTACAGTAACATGCCTAAAACACAATGGGTCCTATTTATGACTGTGAAAACATTTTTTTGCGGATTTGCGTCTCGATGTATTCATTAACCAACTAGTTCAATCTGTTTCTGGCTGCGCAATTCTGTGCAAAGTGCAATTGTGTATGCCAATGAGTCTAATTTACCAAACGAAATACTCATCAGCTGTTCATTAAGGTTCGAGACGGCATATTAGACTGAAAGTCAGGGCCAGGAATCCTGTCTCCTCAAGGTAGGAACATTTGGGCTTTGGAGGGAGATAGGGAGACAGAGACACAACATGTGTGGCAGTTACTTTCCAGGTAATATTACAGACACACCGTAAATCTCAGTGGTCCCAACTCAGAAGGTAGGCTGCGCCGGAAGTCAGGTCCAACTTCTGTTTTCAGTCAGAGAGAGAGACTGTACTTTGTTCTTTGTGAAGCGCTGAGTACACTTTTGGCGCTATATAATTAAAGACATACAATACAATTGAGAGAGGGACGTGAGAGAGAGAGGACAAGTGTGAGAAAGATGGGAGAAAGAAGGTTTGAGAGGGGGAGGGGAGAGTGATAGAGGGGAGAGAGAAGAGAAAAAGAGAAGGGATTGGGAGGGAGCGCGCGAGAGAGAGCATGCGAGAGACCCACAGGGTCACTGGCAGGGGGAGGAAAGCTGTCGACGGCCCTGAGTATTGAACTATTTTGGCAAAAAGTGGAGGCAAATGTGATGTCAAATTGCTCTACATAAAATAATGAATACAGGGAAAACACCAGATTTGTATTGTTTCCAGTGGTATCTTTTTTGGGAGATTTTGCATTGGCAATATCACAGTTAAATTAATAACCTAGATGAGTGTGTAATAATGCATAATGGCAATATTTATTCATTATCACTCTAAATAAGTATTTAATATGTTTTAAAGCTTAAAGTAAATGAATCTTAGTTACACATTCCAGATTTTAATCACATGCTTGTTTGATGGTTCGGTATATACAGCTTGTGAAAGGGTATTTATGACATAATTTCTGATTTTTAAATCATATGTTGATAACATGAGATCCTTGTAATGGAAATATGATCAAATCGAATTATTTGTTTTTATTTTAAATACAAGTTTTTTGTTTTGGTTTTTTTACATGTTCAGCTTGGTACAGCAACTATTGTAACTCAGCCAAAATGTACTTCAGAAATGTCACATCTTAAGATATTTACTCCCTAGAGGATTCAGCTACTTTTGGCCCAAGGGTCGTGAGAAATTCTTTAGGGGACTTTCTCAACGCACACTGCTCTGCTCTCACATACTCCCTTAAAAACACATATAGCCTATTTTAGATTAACTTTTTAAATAAACTGTCCACAAACAAACCACCAAGATGCTTTCTGTCTTGAAGTTTTTAATGGTCAGTTGTGATATACTGTAAAGTACAGTACTTTCTAAATTATTATTATTAAATTAAATGTAGTGGGGTATCCCCTGGCTACTATTCTACCCTATGGACTGTCAGTAAACCCTGGTACTATCAGGTTGCAGTAGTTGGTATGGGGTTTCCCCCCTCACCTTTGGTACTGCACTTGAGTGACAGCAGGGGGTGGTACATCCTGTTGCAGCTGGAACAACGGGGTGTCTGCCTTCTGGCTGTACTTAAGGGCAGGGCTGCCCTAAAGTTAGCACATTGTTCCTTCCCTCGGAGGAAGGCAGGTCACACAATTTGGAGCCTGAGATTGGGGCCTCCCCATGTGCTCTTCCCTTCCGGGGAGAGTGAGTGTGGACCATACCTCTGCCTCCACTAGGGAGGTGGGGAAGAGCTAGGACGGCTGCGGGTGCCCTTGGCCTGTAGTGGCGGCGGTCCAGGGACCATCATCCAGTGAATCTGACAGACTATATCCGGCTGTTTTGCAATATACCTCCTGCCTGGTGCGTTACCTTACTAGGGGGGGAAGGTAATAGTTCTACCATGGAAGATAGCCTTCAGTTCCTGGAGTCCGCGGCAGATGGAGGCTGCTAAGTAGATATATGGGGTATGAACCCCAGAAGCCTGTTCCTGTGTCCCCACTACCATCGGTGGACGACTCAGCCTTCCCTGTTACCAGCAGGTATATGCACCACACACCCTGTAATGGCCCTTATCTGCGATTGGGTGGGGGAAACACCCTAACATAAATAATGTCTTTCCACGTTTAAAAATGTTTTGTGCTGTGCCTGTGCTATTTGCCTTATTTCAAAATATAGTCCTGAGCCGTGGCACTACTTTCTTGAAGATTTATTGTCTCTTGGTTTAATTTGTGCCTCAGTGTCACATGGCTTAATCATTTTAATCTTATACCGCAAAGTCATCAAATGAAATCTGTCTTCATCCCTTAATTCCAAAATAGCTTATGTATTCAGAGTTTGATTGGTGGGATGCAATCTCAATTGAGAAACCAGCATTTAGACATGACTTGTTCAAATAATGCTTTAAAGTAGAACAAACCAGTGCGAAAGTCCTATACCACTTCTATCAATTATTTTAAAATTATATTAATACAGAAATATGACTAGGTGAGTCTATCTATTTTAGTCTGGAGTTAACTGAACAAATGATTAGCATGTATGTGGTCACTGTGAAATTACGTAGATGTCTTTTCAAATTGGTAAATTAAATTAGTAGTTGTTTTATACATGAGGATCCAGATTACCACTAATCTTTTTTTCGGTATCTCGGTTCATTATAGATTTTCCTGTAGTAGGAAACTGTGATGAAATGTAAAGTGTTAGAGCTTTAAAATCCAGAGTAACTGAGACTTTACTCTGGAAATATGGGACGGGGATCCCCTGTTTAAAAGTTTTAACAGCACAAAATATGATTTTATATTTTTTTATAACTACAGTATTTACTAATACTGTACCAAATAAATCAGATTTGATTTTTATTTGATTCTCAAGTACCTTAAATGTAATATTTACTTTTATAAGTTCTTGTAATGATGGAAGGATAATGGCCAACATGTTTTATTGAAAATGTCTAAACTGACACTGCAGTGTACATATTGTTATGTAGGTAAATAAAGCCAACGTATAGCTGGCTTTAGGTAGGTGCCATAGGTGCTGTTACACAGGGCCCCACGTTTTCTGGGGATCCGCGCTAACACACAGATGCCTCTGACTCACCACATGTTCTTTTTCTTAGGAGGATAAAGCACCAAACGGATACAGAGAAAACGGGACACAGGAAGATTGGACCAATCAGAGGAGTTAGGGGTAGGACAGAGGAAGACCTATCATAGCAGGAGCAGAATGGGACAAGAGCAAAGAGAGACAGATTATAAATACTGAGAGGGGGAGACAGACAGAGATAAGAGGGGTAGAGATGGAGAGAGACAGGCAAGATGGGCACAGAGGGAGACTGAGACATGGAGGGAGAGGCAAACAGACATGGGGAAACGGAGGGAGAGACAGAAATGGGGGACATGAAGGGAGAGAGGCAAAAAAACAGCACCAGTTTTTCCACACAGAATGACTGTATTAACCTGTGTAGGATTTTGTTTGTGCCTATGCATACATACAGTGCCCTTTCTGCAGACAAAATGGCTGAACGTTAAGCATATAAATACATTTTTCTATCTAATCTAAATAAATAATTGATAAAGAAATAAGGTAGAAAAAAAAACATCTACACCCATTGCTAATCATTTGAAATTCACGATATGGAGATTCTTGTTAATCCCTAAAAAAGGTGCCAGAATCCAAAATTTGATATGTATGTGCGTATGTAAACACACACACACACACACACACACACACACACACACACACACACACACACACACACACACACACACACACACACACACACACACACACACACACACACACACACACACACAGTGTATGATATATATATATATATATATATATATATATATATATATATATATATAATATATAAAATATGTAGAGGTATCTGTACTGTGTTAGCCGAGCTTTAATAATAAAAAATGAATAGACGATACCGTTCTGTGGCTAACGAAATGCTTTTATTTGTGCGAGCTTTCGAGATACATTGATCTCTTCTTCCGGTGATGATCGTTGTTCAAAGTGGAAGGCTGCATTTGTCTGTCTGTCTGGCTGAGTCTGAGTCTGACATCAAGCAGAGACACTAGTGAATATTCAATTTGAATGAATACAGCTGTCTTGTGTGAGGGGGTAATCCAGGAAGTGAAATTGGAACAGTGTCTCCAGTGTTACCCAGATCAGCACCACATGTTCATCTCCAGCGTGATTTCGTTGGTGTGCTGACGGATGGACGCGAAGACCCCTCTGGTCATCGCGGTTACATCCTTTGGTGAGACCATTCCTTAATCCCTTTCCTATGCTATTTGCTTACCCCCCATCTCCATCTATAGAGGTCAATAGCAGCCTGATTTTTTCACGTTTGCATCTGCAATCTATCATCTGACGGGTCAATTACCTCTCCCCATTTGTTGCTCCAGTCATTTGCTACTTATAGAGTGACAATTCCTCCCACATCTCACTGCCTCCTACATTTGCGCTATTGGACATTTTTTGGTCACATTTCCCTTCTTTTTTATTTTCAAGAGTACTCTTGTTTTTTATTGTCATATATTGTGTTTATTGTGTCTATTGGCATCATTGTGTTTGTTTTAATCTGTTCAGTCACCTAGCCTTCCTTGCTTAAAGCTGCAGTTCAGTCAATATCCTGCATGTGTGTTTTTTTTAATAAATCAGTTCTGTAGTAAGAAAAAATACTTTTAGCATTTTCTGTTTTAAAAAAAACAACTTTGAAAGACCAATTTTCTTGTATTCTATTTTAACAACCATTTGCTAAGGCACTGCCCCTTCATGTCCTGTCACAAGCCCTGGCACACCCCTTTGTCAGCCCTGCCCTCCCTCTAGCACATGTCAGTGCAGGAGTGCTCATGAATATTCATGAGCTTCCACTGAGAGACAGAAACAGAAGAAAAACAGATCCCTTCACTAATTATCACCAAATTTCGTCGATCAATACATGGAGAACGAATTGACCTGCAGCTATACAGTTCTTTAGGTAATTAGAGATTGCCCACATGAAACTATTGAAGTAAAAAAATTAAAAAAAAGACTGAACTGCAGCTGTAATTAATAAATGTTCCTGTTTTTTATTGCTATACAGGATTGCGCCTTTTTTCTTTCTTCCATTTAATCAGGATAGGCATATCCTCATTAGGGCTGCATCCTGCTAGCTCATTTCACCTGGGTCAGTACATTTATTAGTCACCCATTTACTCACTTATAGTATTTCATTTGTGTTAGTCCTAGCGCTGATATATATATATATATATATATATATATATATATATATATATATATATATATATATACAGTGCTTGACAAATCACCCAAAAATCTACTCGCCGAACCAAAAAATCTACTCGCCACCTAGTCCCGCCCCAACCCTGCCTCTAGTCCCGCCCCCAACCCCGCCTCTAATCCCGCCCCCAGCCCCGCATTTAAAAAACCCATAAATGAAATAAATTTAATACATTTCTAGTAAGAACATTCGTTTTTGACATAAGTTTATTTATTGTATTACATTATACTACAATTAGTCCTTGTTTTGTGTGTGTGTATGTGTGTGTGTGTATAAATGTCGAATCTAGAAAAAAAAGCCAGATGTGAATGACTAGTTTCCTGCACCCCTTAACTAGTGCCTGGATGCCCCCGCTTCAGAATGTTTAAAGCAGCAATCCCACCTGGGATCTTACCTGATCCGCAGACCCTCAATGTCCAGGTACCTCATTCCCGCAATGTTATACATTGGAGGGGATGTGTTCCCTACCTGTCTTCTGGGTTACGGGGGATTCCAATGTCTTCTGTGTGAAGCTTGAGTCAGATCTGGAAGAAAGCAGTATAGGTTATTTCGGTGTAGTATAGGGCAGTTAAGATATACAGGGTAAATAAAATATCCAGATCCAGATTGTGAGACAGAGAGAGGGTGAGACAGAAAGAGGGTGAGACAGAGAGAGGGCGAGATAGAGAGAGGGCGAGACAGAGAGAGGGCGAGACAGGGAGAGGGTGAGACAGAGAGAGAGAGAGAGGGTGAGAGAGAGACGGAGAGAGGGTGAGAGAGAGACGGAGAGAGGGTGAGAGAGACGGAGAGAGGGTGAGAGAGAGACGGAGAGAGGGTGAGAGAGAGACGGAGAGAGGGTGAGAGAGAGATGAGAGAGGGTGAGAGAGAGATGGAGAGAGGGTGAGAGAGGACGGAGAGAGACTGAGAGAGGGTGAGAGAGAGACGGAGAGAGGGTGAGAGAGAGACCGAGAGAGGGTGAGAGAGAGACGGAGAGAGGGTGAGAGAGAGGGTGAGAGGGAGAGAGAGAGGGAGAGAGGGAGAGACAGAGGGAGAGAGAGAGGGTGAGAGACGGAGAGAGGGTGACTGTGGGGGGATGGGGTGACTGGGTGGGGTGATGGGGAGACTGGGTGGGGTGATGGGGTGACTGGGTGGGGTGATGGGGTGACTGGGTGAGGTGATGGGGTGATTGGGTGGGGTGATTGGGTGGGGATTACTGACTGACTGGGTGGGGATTACTAACTGTCTGACTGGGTGGGGTGACTGGGCAGGGGGGTGGGGTGACTGGGCAGGGGGGTGGGATGACTGACTGGGTGGGGGGGTGACTGACTGGGTGGGGGGGTATGACTGACTGACTGGGTGGGGGGTATGACTGACTGGGTGGAGGGGGTATGACTGGGTGGGGGGGTATGACTGACTGGGTGGGGGTGTATGACTGACTGGGTGGAGGGGGTATGACTGGGTGGGGGATGGGGTATGACTGGGTGGGGGGGGTATGACTGGGTGGGGGGGTATGACTGACTGGGGGGGTATGACTGACTGGGTGGGGGGGAGTATGACTGACTGGGTGGGGGGGAGTATGACTGACTGGGTGGGATGGGGGGATGACTGGGTGGGGTGGGGGGATGACTGACTGGGTGGGGTGGGGGGATGACTGACTGGGTGGGGTGGGGGGATGACTGGGTGGGGTGGGGGGATGACTGGGTGGGGTGGGGGGATGACTGACTGGGTGGGGTGGGGGGATGACTGACTGGGTGGGGTGGGGGGATGACTGACTGGGTGGTGGGGTACCTTTGGTGTCCTACACGTTCTCTCTCTCTCTCTCTTACACACACACACACACACACACACACACACACACACACACACACACACACACACACCACTCTCTCTCATACATACACACACACACTCTCATACACACACACTCTCTGTGTAGGGGGGGGGGGTAGCGGATGCAGCCACAGGAGCGGAACCGGAGGGCAAGCGGGACAGGGGGGGAAATCCCCTGCCCCGCGCGAGCAGCCACGGGGACAGGAGCGGAGACCAAAGGTGAAGCAGGTTTGGGGGGGGGGGGACATTCCCCGCTGTCATCTCCTGCCCCGGGCGTGCAGCCACTGGGACAGGAGCGGAACCGGAGTGCAAGCGGGACGGGGGAGTGGGTGGGGGGGAAATCCAAATCCCCTGCCGTCATCTCCTGCCCCACGCGAGCAGCCACGGGGACAGGAGCGGAGACTGAGGGGATGAGAGGGGAAGCGCGGGCAGGAGACAGGGACCGCGCACGTGAGGAGCAGCCATTACTTACCCCTGCAGAGAAGGGCTCCATTCCGCGTCACGGCCAATCAGCCAGGAGGATATTTTTTTTTGTTATTTATTTATTTTTTTAAATTTGTGGGGGGGTGGGGAAGCGGAGACAGCCACGGGGACCGAGGGGAACACCCCTGCTGGCATCGGGAGCAGCCACTGGCACTGGGGGAAAGCGGGGACCGTAGGGCAACCGGGATGGGAGGGGGGGGGAGACATCGCCCGCTGTCATCTCCTGCCCCGCGCGAGCAGCCACAGGGACAGGAGCAGAACCGGAGGGCAAGCGGGGCAGGGGGGGGGGGGGGAGAAATCCCCTGCTGTCATCTCTTGCCCGACAGGAGCGGAGACTGGAGGGGATGAGGAGGGAACGCGGGCAGGAGACGGAGACGGAACGCGCGCGCGAGGAGAAGCCATTACCCCTGCAGAGAAGGGCTCCATTCCGCGTCACGACCAATTGGCCAATCAGCCAGGAGGATATTTTTTTTGTTATTTTTTTTTTTTAATTTTTTAAAATTTGCGCAGAGCAGGGGGAAAAAGTAGCTGGCCATGGGCCAATTTCCGTTCGCGCCTGGCGAGTGGGCGACCTGGTTTGTCGAGCACTGTATATATATATATATCCTCTTGGCTACTAATCTACCCTGCCTTACACAAGCCCTGGTACCAGTGCAGGCAGTGTTAGGGTAAATCTGGGGTTTCCCCTGCAGTAAGCAGCTCCCTTGAGTGACAGGGGGGGTGGGACTAGAGTCTTTTTTCTGCCCAATCAGGGGCTCAGACCCAAGACCTTCCCCCCTGTGATGGGGAGGGGGTAACCAGGCCATCAATACAGCTATTATGCCAGGCTGGTTACCTCTGAGCGATATTGGGTAGTTTAGAGTGTCAGCTCTTAAACCCATGTAGGGTACCTGCAATGTATGTGATTGTATTGCAATAAAAGATTTATGTGTGTTTTACCTTTCCAGGAGTGCTACCAGTGGATATTCTCAGGCTAGGAGTTTCAGGGGGGACTTTGCAGTAAAAGTGTTGTCAGAATTTGTATAGGTAGAAGGGGTCCAGAGTTGCTGGCCACTCCAAAAATGTATCCGGGAATCAGGTCAGATTCCCGGGGACATAGACACATCGCCAGGTTTCCCTGCTTCAGCACAGACCAGAAAGGTAAATGGGGCATAGGGATGTGTATCCTGGGTACAGTCAGGGGTTGCTAGTTTAATGGGGGTCCCCCAGTATAGAGGTTCTGGGGTGCTTTGATAAGGTTGCAAGGCTGATTTCATGTTTAAGGTCAAAGTCCAATGTGTTTAGAAAAGTAACTATGAAACTGAACCTAAGCATTATTTAGTTATTATTCTAGGAGCGCTGAAACTGAAGGTGCGCATCTTTTCAGTCAAACCTAGTAAACGAGGGACTTAAAATAAAAATATTTCACAATTTCTTCAACATTGTGTGTAAAGGTACTGCTGCGGCACAGTTTATTCGAGCATTTGCCCGTTCTGTGCCGCAGCAGTAGCCTGGCGCGCGCCCGAGTGTGACGGGCGCGCGCCGAAGCAGCGGAAGAGCGCCCTCCGATCGGGGCGCTCTCCCTACCGCTGCCGGGTCCGCCGGGTCCCCCGGAACCCCCTGCCGCTGTCCCGCGATCGCGGGACACCAGGGCTCCCTCGGGGAGCCCCTGGACACGCGTGCAGGGGGCGCACGCTCCCGATGACGCGTGACCGCGCGTCTATGACGCGCGGCACGCCGAGGGGCGGCCACTAGCAAGCCGGGAGATTTCCCGGCTTGCGGTACCGACCACACTTCAATAAAGTGTGTCGGTAGTGTAAATGTATATGCCCTGTATACAGCTGCGCCAGCCTTTATTCTAAAGCCTCGCACGCTCAGGACAAGCTTTCAAGAGTCTCTCTTCCTCAGGTCAGCAATACTGATTAACAAAGGAATCTATGGCTAAAACAGGGGTTAGGAAAGCTAAGACATTCTTCCTGATGCAGTCACATTCTTGGTGTGACGAAACACGTAGGGCTACGTCATCACACTACAACGAGGAGTTCTCTTGGTAACACTGGGTGACTTCTATGCACAGCTTTGACTGTGCAAACTCGGATAACACTGCTTCATCTACATAGCAGACGAGCAGGGTCAGCGTGAATCCCTGCTCAGAGGTTGTAAGTGGGTTACTGATATCAACTCCCCCGCTCCTTCCCCATTAGCTGTGGATCTGACTGCAGAATTGGCGTGACAGCAGTTGCTCAAGTTAAAGCTCCCAGAATTTAATCTATGCCTGAGACTAGAGATTTCTACATTACCTATCAGGAGCTCGTTAACTTGTTTTGCTGAGACTGCGCATTTACATCGGACATTTCATGAGTGAGTAATTGTCGTTTTTTCTGACTAATTGTGTTACATTTATTGCACTATGGAGCATGTGCTTCTTCCTTTTGTTTTATAGATTCATCTTTACTTTTGGATGCTGCACATCCACGAAGAAGCTGCCCAAGTCTTCTGCACCCTTGGATACTAAGGGCCTCATGCAGTAAAGGCTGGGGGAAAAAATCGCCAGGATTTTTAAAACGACAGTTTTGGCAGTGTTGATATCACGGTATGCAGAAAGGCCCGAAAACCAGTAATAACAACATTTGCAGAAATGGCGAGTAGCCGCGGTGATAGGATTTTTCGGACGGCTGATCCTTATTTTTAAATTTTTCATTACAATTTTAATAATGGTGTAGATGAGCTGGGGGTCTCCGGAGCAGAACTACATTGGTTTCAGGTCCGGGGACCCCCCGCTTCCCGAGATACAGGCCCCGTTATGGGGTGCCGGTATCTCCTATGCTTTGGATTCCCACGGTCACGTGACGCGGGACATTTAAATGCATAGGAGATACAGGTACCCCATAACGGAGTCTGTATCTCTGGAAGCAGGGGTTCCCGGACCTCAAATCAATGCGGTTCTGCTCCGGAGACCCCCTGCTCATCTACTAGTATTAAAACAATTTAAAAATTTGCTACAATAGCGGCTATCTGCTATTGTAATGAAGCTGCTTTATTGTAATTTTTATTAATAGTGTGTGGGAGCAGGGGGTCTTCTGAGGTGAACCGCTTTGATTCCCTGCTTCCTGAGTTACAGACCCTGGTATAGGGCATCGGTTGCCGGTACCAGCGCCATTTTTAAAGGGTCCGTTTGACGTAACTGGGTAATTAAAATACCAGGGCCTGTAACTTAGGGAAGCAGGGAGTCCCCGGGGCTGAAATCAGCTCAGGAGATACCCTGCTCCCAAACACTAGTAATAAAAATTATATTAAAGCAGCTTCATTACCTTAGCGGATATCAGCTAAGGCAATGAAGGGGTTCAACACCCGTGCCATGCTTATTGTGGGTAGCGGGGTGGGTGAAGGTGGTATTTGGCCCTTGATGGGTGTTTAGGCCTTGCAGGGGGGGGGGGGTGCGGTGGACTTAACCCATTCATTACCTTAGCGGTTAATACCGCTAAGGTAATGAAGGGGTTAACCCCTCCAGCTACCCACACCCAGTATCCCTAAACACCCATCCATGGGGCTAATACCCCCTTCACCCAGCCCACTACCCACAATAAACACAAATACACACAACAGCCCTACTACCCACCTCCTAGGCCCCCAATAAACATTACAATATCTAATAAACACCAATACACTACTCCCCTACCCTGTGCCCCGACATACTGTAAAATCATGATTTATCTTTTAACACACAATTAATACCCCAGGCCGTCTCGACCCGTGGGATCCACGGGTGGTCCCCTCTGGTGTCTGGGGGACCCCGGGTCATCCCCGCAGGTGTCTGGGGGCCCTCGGGGGGTTCCCATGGGGGTCCTCAGGTGTCCCTGAGGGCGTCCGGGAGTCCTCAGGTGGTCCCCGTGGGTGACCAGGGGTCCTCGGGTGGTCCCCGTGGATCCCCGCTGGCCTGCAGTACCAATCCTGTATTTAAAATATAACCATGGCCTACATTTAAATCAATAGTGCTCCCCCCCCCCCACCCAAACACATGCAGTACAGTAATGGGCAAAATAACTATCGTCCAGATATGGACACTGAAGGCCTACCAGTCCCATTTAGCCTGACGGCCAGAACCCAGAACGGATCATGTGATCACTCTGAAGAGCAGTCATGTGATCAAGAAGTTCCGAAAGGTAAGGGGAATGGGGTGCAAGTAGGGGGGCGCAAACAAAAAAGTTTGTGCACCCCTGTTTTGACCTACAGTGCTTCCACTACAGCCAGGAATTCTGAGAAATTACATGGAAATGAACAGTTTCAACTTTTACTTCTAATCCATTTTAACATGAAGCCCTATAAGCCTGCTGTATTATTACACATCTTTTTTTAGCACATCCTGGGTTAAAGATTTGCATAAACAGGAAACGGTAAACCCACAGACACATCTGTTTCAAAATGTTAGGTCTCATCAGTGTGAGGATAGTTATACAGGCTTTGTAATATGAAGCTTGGATAGGTTTCAACCACAACTTAAACAAATTATGGTGGGTCAAAAAAGTGAGAAAAACCCTCCACCATACAGTTTACAGCAAATAAAATATCATTAGTGAGCACATTCAGATGTCTCAGACTGGTCTGCAACTCTGCTTTTCACCATTATCTCTTAGCATACAGTGCTTCTTGGGAAATAACATGCAAATGAGCACACAGCAATATAAGTGATTAAATAAACTTGTATCTTAAGCGCAGAGGTTCTCAACTCCAATCCTCAAAGACCATTAACAGTGCAGTTTTTAAGTATACCCTCTGCTTGACCACAGGGGAGTCAGTCAAAATGATTGAGCCAGCAGTGCTAGTGAGAGGCTAGACTTAAAACCTGCACGGTTAGTGGCTTTGAGGACTGGAGTTGGGAACCTCTGTTTTAAGGTTGCGGTCAGCTATAATTTTCACAAAATCCTTTTAACAACCTCTTTCTTCTTACATATACAGTATGAGCTCTTATTGTTCATCCATACGAATAATAATCATGTTTCCTACTCACCTATAAAAAGGAAACAAGTGCTAATTTTTCTGCTTTTCACACATTCTTCTCCCCAGACGTTACTCTTAGCAGTTTGTGTCCTGTTACTTTAAAGTTGCTTTGGCACTACATATTATTCAATATTTTATTTTGCGGTTGTGTTTAATGTGAGATGCTTTTAATAAGAAGTAAGGTCAAAAGAACAGTACTTGTTTTAGTAAAAGTAATTCTGAATGGGAAGCTACACCTGCAATTATTGTGTGGGGGAATTGCAACTCCAGTCCTTGCTTTTAGCCTGTCCCGCTGCTGTAGGCTGATTAACTAATCTCAGCTGAGCAAATATCAAGCATTTCCCATACTGTACATACTGTATAGTATATATACATGCTGCAGTCTATTAAGTTGAATCTGCAGCGTATATGTTGATGTGGTATTTACCACATTATTGACTAATGCAAAGCTTCAAAATCAGAATGCTAACCCACATTTTACCATGTTTTCAGCTCTCAAGCATTCTTTACAACAATATTCAATATTTCAACAATATTGTTTATTGCACATTGTATTCACGATTGTGTGTTATACCACATATTAGCTGCGCACTTCCTCTTTTTTGTATCCCTCAATCATTCTTGCCTGCTCTTCCTAAGCATACAGATGAAGCATGGGCTATGCCAGCGGTGCACAAACTGGGGGGGAGGGGGCGCGTGTGGTTGCAGATGCCCCGTGCTCTTCCCCCAGGCATTTAACTAAATGCTGGGGCATCGCGTGAGACACCTGCAACACTCCACTTACCGGGATTCAGCATCCAAAAAAGGGATAGGAGTCACATGGTACACACACCAACCAAAAGGATTTGTAGGTGTACCATGTGATTGCATAAAGTTTAGTTGAGAGGTCATTCTCAGCTAAAATTGATGGATGTTCAATTAAACAACCTCCTAAATTTCAGGTTCATGGAGCCCCTGCTTCATGAGGTTCAGACCTCTGTAGGGGGTGTGTAAGAGATGTGTGCAGAGGTACATTTAATGGAGACCGATTAGGGTGAAATGATACCTTGGCTTTATTGCGCCGGTTCCTTTAACAAGGCAAAACATACATAAACAAACAAAATAAAGACCTACTCCACTTTGGAGAATAACTAAACCTTTACCCCAGCCCTTTCTAACTGTGTGGATATACATACATACAGTCCAACAAGAAAGTCTGTTTCTGTTGTAGCTGTAGGGGAAGGCCTTTCTGTTCTCCTGGGTCAGCATCCTTGTGTGATATGGCACTCTCTGTCCAGATATAGAGGTCTTGTCCCCTTATCTTGCTGTCAGCATGCAGTCCTTTTGTGTGTATCAAGACATCATATTTTCCTCAGTTAAGCCCAGTTGTGGGCTAAGGAAATCTCTGCAGTCCTCCTTCTCTTTGTCAGCCCAAATGTGAGCTAAGGAAATCTCTCTCCTATTTCTCACATCAGGCTTTTCTAAAAGTCCTAATCAGCCAGGTGGAGTCTGGTTCATTGCCTGTGTGCAATTAACCAGCACATTGCTGGATTTAGAGGCAGTTTCTCTCAAACAGTGATAAGTCCCTTTTACAAGGTGTCTGTATCTTGTTGCTGTTTTAATATGCTGGTCACGTGGGCCATGGCGTGGGAGATTTAGTCTTGCAGGAGATACTGGCACACCTTATGGAGGTCTGTTTACTGGGAGCAGGGGATCCACGGACCTTAAATCAATGGGGTTCAGCTCCAGAGACCCCTCTCTACAATACTATGTACAAAAACATTATAATAACAAAAAGCATGAGAACTGCTGTTAGAGGTGTTTGGGGAAACACAGAGAGAGTCTGCTTCTCTCATTCTCTCTGTGCAGCTCTTTCAGACTGGTGACTGGTCCGGTAAGATTAATGCTGTGGAGTCCCATTCAGAAACAGGGACCCCCGCAGCATTAATCCTTGTGGGAAATTCCTTTCAGAAACAGGGACCCCCGCAGCATTAATCCTTGTGGGAAATTCCATTCAGAAACAGGGACCCCCGCAGCATTAATCCTTGTGGGAAATTCCTTCTTGAATCAAAACCAGTCTTTTCTTAAATATCCAATAGGGTTTTATATGAACCAATTTGATGTCTTTTGAAACAAAATTATATATGAATTAGACAAACAATGAGTAATTAAGGGTATGTGAAAAAGTAAGTAAAATCCTGCTGTTATCAGCTAAATTAAAGGGGATAATTAGAATTAGGTGTTTAAATAATTAGGTAGTTCTTTAGGTGTGAATATCAAAAACTTTGTGAGTTTGGTCTTCACCATGGAGGTGTGTGGAAACACGTCATGCCATGATCAAAAGAAATCTGTGAGAACCAAAGAAAAGTTAACGATGCTCATCAATCTAGAAACGGTTACAAAACCATTTCTAAAGCTCTGCGGCTCCACCAATCCACTGTCAGACAAATGAGGAAAGTTCAAGACCATAGTCACTCTACCTAGGAGCGGTCATCCTACCAAAATCTCTCCAAGAACAAACCGGCAAATCATCCCGGAAGTCATAAAGAACCGCAGAGTAACATCCAAGGATCTGTAGGCCACTCTCGCCAATGTTCATGACTTAACTATCAGAAAAAGACAACAAGAATGGTGTTGTAGAAGTGTAGCCAGGAGAAAACCACTGCTCTCTAAAAAGAACATTGCTACCGTCTGATGTTCTACAAAAAAGCACATAGATGATCCACAAGATTTCAGGAACGATGTTCTCTGGACAGACAAGACAAAGGTAGACATTTTTGGCCTCAATGAGAAATGATATGTTTGGTGAAAACCAAATATTACGTTCAAACAGAAGAACCTCATCCCAACCTTTAAGCATGGTGGAGGGAGTGTGATGGTTTGGGGATGCTTTGCTGCCACAGGACCTTGAAAGCTTGCCAGCATTGACACCACCATGAATTTTGCATTGTATCAGTAGATTCAGTAGATTCAGTAGATTCTAGAGGAAAATTGCAGGCCACCCGTCCGTGAGCTAAACCTGAAGTGAAAGGGAGTTATGCAGCAAGACAATGATCGTATTATGTAATTATGTAACTATGTAACTATGTAAACATTTATGTAAACATTTATTTATAAAATGTTTTACCAGAAAGTAATACATTGAGAGTAACATCTTGTTTTCAAGCGTGTCCTGGGCACAGAGTTATATATAGAAGCAGATCTACAAAAGAATGGCTGCAGAAGAAGAAAGTCCACATTTTTTGAATAGCCAAGTCAAAGTCCGAACCTAAACCTGGTCAAAATGTTGGGGCAGAACCTGAAGTGAGCTATTCATGCAAGGAAGCCCTCAAATGTCACTGAGTTGAATCGGGAGGAATGGGCCAAAATTACTCAAACTGATGTGAGAGCCTGACCAGCAGTTACAGGACACGGTCAAAGTTATTGCTGTTCAATGGGTACTGAATCTAAAGGTTCACATACTTTTTAACACATGGATATTGAATGTTAAATATTTGTGGATAAATAAATGTTGAAAAGTTGTTGTGTAATTTGTTTGATCAGGTTATCTTTTTCTATTATTAGGACTTTGATTAAGATCTTTTAACATTTTAGGTTTGAAATATGTGGAAATACTAAGTTGTTCACAAACTTTTCTCGTCACTGTATGTTTATGTGATAATGCTGAAGCACTTACTTAGGTGAGTAAAAACACGTGTAGTAATATCAAACATGACATGTGCAATAAAAAGTACTTTTGCTGAAAGGTGTCTGGATCTTTAAATTCAATGAGAGTATATCATGTAGTCTCAATGAATATGATTTGGAGTATTCCGTTCTTGGAGTAGTAGGATATCTAGAAAGTGAAACAAATCAGAGCATAGTGTAATACTGTATATATGTTTACTATAGAAATAGTAGAAAGCCACTTACAATTTGGCTGATAAAATAGTAAAATAATGATCACCCCTGAAGAAGCTTGGTACAAAGAAAACACGCAGGGTACTTTTCCCAAGCCTCTACTCCCCGAGGCTCATACTCTCCTCTCCATCCGGAACCTAACCTTCCAGAACATTTCCTCTGACTCTTATACCCCCTGTCACATAGTCCCATGTGTCATCACAGGTTGGAGCCTATGATCCACTGCTTACTATTAACTCCTTAGATTACCTTAATAGCCAACACAACAAGAAGGGAGGTTACATGTATGTACATTGTGTATAAATATATATTATATATTATGTTAACTAAATCAATCTTCTCTATCTGCTATTACAAACTCCAAGGCTAGTAAATTTGATATTTGTTGTCACTAGCATATGCCCTTTGCTTTCTAGCCTAAAAACTTTCCTTCATTTATAATGAGAGTCCTTGTGTTAATTGTATAGCCCTAGGGTCAACAGCTCCCTTGTAAGATGTGTGCATTGACCCTAGATTATGTTTGTAAATAGTAATCATATCCACACATAGACTGCACCTATTTACCAATTTGATGTCTCTTCACTGCAAAGTATACGCCATGTTCATATTTGGACTTTATTTCCTCTCTATACTTTTTCCTCTCTAGCAAAAGTCCAAATTCACCTACCTAGGGAGTTGAGATTTCTGATTGTCCCTTTCCGGGCATTGCAGCTTAGAAATGAGAAGTTTTTCCATTTTATGTGAAAATGCAAGATTATTACCATATCACATTTAGTTCTCAGGCGATTTTGCATTTACAATATGAGTTTAATGAATAGGCCTCAATATGGCCAGTGGGGAAAAAGAATGATTTGACATGTCGAAAGAAAAAAAAACCGTAAACCTAGTTTTGCAGTCCAGTATCAGTAGTGTATGGGAGCTAGATCAAGTCTCTTGGAAAAATAAGAGACTACCTCTCTTTTTGAGAGCTTTCATCAAATTCCATGAGACTTGGTCAGTATGGACATGCATGATCGAATCACACATATTTTGTCAATTGCTTGTTTGCATTGTTGAAAACACACAGATAGGGTCAGTCATTGTGTTTTTTTTTTTTTTACAATCTTTGTAAACCCATTTTGTATTAACCTGGTATGTAATCTAATTAATGATATTTGAACGTTCATAGAGTATATCCAAATATTTCATGTTTTTTCATGCATATATTCATTCATGGCGCTCAAGTTGTCTGAAAAGGACTTTAAACACAGTTACTGTATGTGCCTGTGGATTTTTTTTTTTTACAATTCAATATAAATACAAATAAAAAGGAGTTGAGCATGCAAAACAGAAGAGAATGGAAGGACCGATGCATGTAGGGAACCGAAAACATTTGGCTATGTTTATTAAGTAGTTCTGTGTAACTTAAATGTCAGTGTATTATTGTGCTGCATATTAATCTTGCTCTACTTGTAGTTATAGCAGAACTTAGTGAGAGAGGGAATATGCAGCATAGTATAATAATGAGATGTTATCAAAATGTGCAATGCAATTTTCTTTTCTCCTTGTGTCATTTAAATCAAGTAGGTGAAGGTGTTATTAAACCTCTGCTTCTAAGTGATCATTATCAAATGGAAAAAACAAAATGAACAATTAGAGATGTGCAAACTGTTTTCAAACTCAGCAACAATTGTTGTGTTTTGTGAAAAACCTGCAAAGGTTGCCCCCCCCACAAATTGCATGGTCATATACCCGTGATGTGCAAGGTCACATGATTAATATGCAGATTACATTTGTTATGTGACAGTTTATTACATTGTGAAATGTTGCCACTTATATAAAATGATATATATATATCAAATGGAAATATTACTGTATGCCCATTTGCATGTCTTAGACATGTCTGCAACCCCGCCTTTCACCATTATCACCCAGCAGCTTTTGAAGCAAAAGGTGGCATCTCACCCCAGCCGATGCTTAAAAGCTGTGTTTAAAGCAGCATGCGTTGGCTTAAGGGTTGCTCGTGTAATATGAGTTTGAGACAAAAGGTGGCACTGTGTGCTCATTTGCATGTCATTTCCCAAAATCCCTTGCTGCAGTGGAAGTGCTGTGTGCTGAGTGATAATGGTGAAAGGTGGGGTTGCAGACCTGTCTAAGACATGCAAATGGGCATACAGTAATATTTCCATTTGCTATATGCTTTGCTGTGGAGGGTTTTTGTCAAAACTAAAGCTGTCTCACATTTTAATCTGGTCTGTAACTGTTACATACGCCTATAATATATATTATCTTTAACTGTATATGCAATGTCTTGTATATAATGTATACCCTGTTCACTTATGTAACTATGTATTTGTAACCATGTATTATTTGTCATCTTAACTCTATGCCCAGGACATACTTGAAAACTAGAGGTAACTCTCAATGTATTACTTCCTGGTAAAACATTTGATAAATAAAATAGTGTACTTCAATAATGTATTATATAATCCATATGGACACAAGTTATTGTTAAGAAGAAGCTAACTGTCTGGAATAAGGTCAGAAATAAGATTTTAAAGTTAATTCTAAGCTAATGTGATCTTACTACCTCACAAGGAGTTCTACAAGGACAACAGATGCCTCAAGCATTCTTAAATAAATAAATGAATAGTTCTGGGTTGAGCAGTCTATTCCACTTAATATATCTAATATAGTAGAAAAAAAATAGAGCACACAAACACACACACACACACACACACACACACACATATATATATATATATATATATATATATATATATATATATATATATATATATATATATATATATATATATATGTGTATATATATATTTATGCGCTTCCATTTTCAAACATGCAGAACACAAGTAAAATAAACTTAGCATTGGCATTGCCAAAAAAAGAATATCTGAAACATTTACTACATAGCAACAGAGCTTATATCCTATCCATAGTCACATTTATATTAGCCAAGTAGCATAGCGAACAAGCCAGTAGATCAAATGAGGTCTTGACACATATATATATATGACCTCATTGGATTTACTGGCTTGTTTGCTATGCTACTTGGCTAATAGAAATGTGACTGGATAGGATATAAGCTCTGTTGCTATGTAGTCTCTGATAAATGTAGTTGCAAATATTTTTTTTGCTGGCATTGCAAATGCAGGTTTATTTTGCTTGTTTTCTGCATATTTGAAAACACACACACACTTAATGATGTTCCTCTCAGTGTCTAAGGTTTTGGTTTTGCAGAATAAAATATGATTTATATTACTTCTGTAGCACTGTTCTCCCCCCCCCCCCCCCCCCCTTAGATTCTTCTCTGAGCTCTTCTCATGGTGCTTAGCGCCTCCAGCAGTAGTGGGCTCTAGGGTGTTCGGAGGTCAGCCCCCACTATTGCACTCTTTCTCCCTCTGCCCAAGGACTGATACTCAGACAGAGGTATATTATGAACAGGATCTTTATTGGGGACATCCCCTGCAGATCTTCTCACAGCGATGCAAGGTTTCAGAGGCTCCTTGCCTCTGGGTGATGCTTTGCCCCTGGTAGTATAGGGCATCTGTGGCTGAATCAGATGTTCCCTCAGTCCAAAACTGAGGGTGAGCATGCTCATCCCACCATGGGAGTGTCTGATAGCTCTACTGCTTTCTCTCTTCCAGAGCAGGAACAAGACTAAACTAAATCTGCCACTACCTCCTAGGAGGAACAAGAAGGGGTGGGCTCATGGTATATACCTATACCAGATAGGCTTACACAGGCCATGAGTCACCACCTTACTTCTGTCACTCATAGGAGGAGCATGAGGGTGGTCAACAAGCCCACAGATTAACCCCTTACAGCCTGCAGCTAGAAGGACTTACATAACAGGGTGGGTAGATTGTGTGGTATATTGGTGCATCACCACAATAAGCTCAAATGATATAAACTCCATTTAAATGAATCCAGAATCCAGGAACAGTGTATATTGATGAGGATAAACCTCCCAGGGTGAAAAAGAGGGACCTGGTGGTGCCCACACGGCTACCCCAAAACTTCGTCTCCAATAATCATAAATTCACCACTGGGGTACAATACAAAACAGTCCAGCAAAGGAAGGTAGCAAATAATGGGCTATGCCCTTTATCTTCCTGATGTAGTTCCAGGTAAGAAGATTCGTCGGCATGCAGCCCTCAGAAGGGGAATCCAAGGAGGTAGGAGAGAAGAGGAGCACAGCTCACAGCGTTCACGAACGCAGAAAAATAAGGGCAACTCCAAACAGGGAAAAAAGTATAAATTAGCCTTTAATGCTCAGTTTTGGCAACAATACAGGACTTTCTCAAGGTGTAGGGAGAGACATAGTGACAAACTATCCGAAAAAGATTTGCGCCAAAACTAGCTACTCGTGACGTCATCAACATGCGTCCCGAAACAGAGTCGCATTATTACTGCGCGGCTCAATACTGAATCGCGCTCGTAACAGAAGAGGTTCACTGAGTGCCAGGATTGGCTGTCAGGAGAAAAAAACATATTGAATAAGAAAACTTTAATCATAACATTGTTAAAAAACATAACGAAGCACCATATAAAATAGTAATTACTCTAAATATGGAAAAAACAGAGAAACAATATTACTACACACCTCAGGAACGAAAGAAAATTAATATTAAAAGAAAAAAGGAAAAAGAAATTGTTTCCTCAACAACACCCTCTTAAAAATAAACTGTGACTTCTGATGCTCCTTCTGGTAGGCTTCTGGGCATTCTCTGAGGCCCATATTTACTAATCAGTGCTACAGTATACCACGACATCTCACAAGCTATTCACTTGAATGAACTATAAGGTATCTTCTGGCACTGGAAGGTGTACTGACCTAGGCTTCTTGGGGCTCAGTAAGATTTGACAGGCAGATAAATTCATCTACTTCTTGAATTTTTGAGTTCTTGAGTCCTTGAATTTCTGATAAACTTTATTCATAAGCATTAACAGAAAGAATAGAAAACTGGAGATGCATAAATTAGGAGAAGGTGAAAAAACAATACTGTGACATGGAGAGCAGAGGGGGAGACTACTCTACTTAGCTGACTGGAAGCTTTGAAAAGGAAGTAGACTGCAGACTGGCCAAGAAGGAAACCGAGAAGGACTTTACCAAGTGCTAGAGAGGGAGGAACATACCAAAACCCCTGGGGTCTGATAAAGGTTTTGGCTTTGATAATTGATGAGACTTCATCCATAAATATCAAAAATTAATGGGAGAGTCGAGTTGAACCGGCCTCCAGGATCATGGTCTGGTTCGTTCTGCTATGGCTTTCATAGAAGCATCTGAAAAAACACAAACGTCTATGTTTCGTGTAGTGGTGAGGTATACAGGAGCTTAGGTGCGCACGTCTGCAGCTGTTCATGGGCCTTCAATGAATCCTTTCACATTTCCCACTCTCATTGATTTTCTGGAGGTAATGGAATATCCCAGACCCATGTTTCCGCACACAGCTCTCTGTGGAGAGACTTTCCTCGTATGGTGACTGGGGCGATGAATCCAAGAGGATTATAGAGACAGTTGACTATAGACAAGACTCCATGTCAGATGTATGACTTTTTTTCGACGGTTACCTGGAAGGTGAATGCGGTATCTTTAAGATCCCAACTCAATCCTTGATTCCGCTGAATAGGTGGCGAATTGACCCCAAGATCTAAATCTATCAGATCATTAGCATGATCGTCCGAATCAAACATCTTGATCAGTATGGCGATATTAGAAGCTATTTTGTGGAGCCTTAGGTTGGCATTTGCTAGCATCTTTTGTGTTCTTTTAAGTAAGTTGATAGCTTCTCCTTTTGTAGGGAATGATTTGAGCCTGTCGTCTACAGAGAAATCCCTTTCAACTAATTTCTTGGCATCTGTACCATATTATTTTTCTCCTTCTGTTCCTTCTGAGTCCGTATGTAGCCAATGCAGGTGATGGACTATTACCGAAGGCATGCATTTTCATTTGGTCATCTACATCAGGGGTGCGCAAACTTTTCCCCGTGCGCACCCCTGCATGCTCTCCTCGACACATTGTGCCCTCCCCCCCTCTTCGGCCCTGGCATCAAATGACGTGGGGTCATGTGACGTCACATTGCCATGGTAATGTGATGTTGGGTGACCCCGCTGCGTCATTTGACGCCGGGTTACAATGACGATGTGTCGCTGGAACGAAGGTAAGAGTGGCCTCGCGCGGTCCCCCAGTATTTAATTTAAATGCCTGGGGGAGAGCGCGGGATTTATATAACTGCCGTGCCCCCCCCCCCCCTCCCCAGAAAATCTAGCGCCCCCCCAGTTTGCGCACCCCTGATATGCATCATTGTCATGGTACCAAAGGAACCTTAGGTAGTTTCTGGTGTCTTCTCGAACGAGCAAACAGTGAAACATCTGTTGAATGTCGGCCGTTATGGCAATAGCCTACTTCCGAAAGCTAATTAACACTTCTGAGGCCATTAGCCTGGTCCAGTAAGGAGAATGTCATTCGAGGATACACCCTGGAATTGGGCACTTGATTCGAATGCTACACTGATTTGACCAGGTTTCTTGGGCTGATCTACGCCAAAGGATTAAAGGTACAGTACTAGCATTCTACATCTTCCTTCAGTGGAGGAGCGGGCTTTGCATGACCATTATCAATATCATGTCCATAAAGGCCACAAAGTGACACTTTGCAGGGGAATGTTGCAGGGGAGGGAGTGGGAAGCTAGTCTAGAGAGTAGACGGAACCTCTCAGTGAAGGGAGAAAGTCAGCGGGCACTGCTAGCAAAAATAGAAGGCTGGACTGTGCTAACAAAAAATGCCTTTATTTAACCATGAGCAAAAAATGAATAAAAGAGGGAATAGACCCCCTGCACATTCTAACGCGTTTCACCCCTGTGGGGCTTTGTCAAAGAGTAACATTATTACACACACGATACCTTAAGTAATGAGCTGAACCGGATGTGACATCACACCGCCCTCCGAGTGGACCTCCCTGATGGAATCGGTGCAGCCCACTCAGCTGGTGGATAGATGCCCGCTCAGAGTGGAGCAGTTCAAGACCACTACACATGCGCAGTGACTGCACAAATAAAGTGAAGCCAAAGTGCAGAAAAATACACATAAATAAAGAAAACATATATAAAAGTATATACATACATAATGCTTGGGAGGAAGGATACCCCTGAATCAATAGGGATATTTAAAGACAAACGTTGTTAAATAATTAGGTTAAACATGATGTATCTGACTTCAACCTACCTAAAGGGGCATAAGTTTAATGGAAAGCAATCAGGAGGAGAGTTAGAAAAGTTATTTCGCTCAAGAAAACATAATTATCTTTCTAGTTTAAAAAGAGGAACTTTATATTGTTAAAGAAAAGAGAACATTGATTATTATTTCTATAAAGAAACCAATTCTGTTAATATTGTAAGGAAAACCAAAGTTCAAATACTTAAAAAAAATGTTAGACAGCCCTAAAATGCAGCTATTCCAAAATCACCTGTAGCCTTGAAATTGAATGTAAATAGATGTGTGCAAAGTTGTTCTATTTCCTGCGTAACGCGTATTCCACCCCACCCAATCTCATATATAGTGTGGGTGAGTAGAACATGTGGTGTTACCGCTGTGGTGCATATACCTGCAGGCTCACAGGAGGTCTGAGCCTCCGCTAATGAGAGCCTGGGGTGAATCCTCTGGAACGGATCTTCTTTCAGCGCCTCCACCTATGTAGGATTCTAGGGAAGTGTAGAATGACCCTACATAGGAACCCAATCAGAAACCACACACACAGTGATTATATAACTAACGACTTTACTAACAAAGGATAATAACCTGTGTCTCTCTCACGAGGAGACACTAACAGTGACGTCTCGCAGGACGATTCCCCGACACCAGGTGATCCCACCCAGTGTCCCAAGAACCCCACCCAATGTCCCGTACTCCTACAGAGATAGTCAATGGGTGACTGCGCAGTCACTAAGAACCTCTAGGCCTGTTGGTGCACATGTGTTGGTATAATACCTGCCGAGCACTCCGGTGCTCGGGTCAGCAACAAGCTTCTCAAAGGATCAGTCGGGCGATGCCTCCTTCTGATCCTCCACTGCACTCCTTGTACGTGGACTGCTCGAGCGGTTCCACTCCGGAACAGTCTATGTGGACCCCAACGTGGGTCCAACCGCCTCACGGGAACAGCGATACTTCTCTGTGTCCCTACCTACATAAGGGGCAC